>NC_139512.1:9683825-9857223 GCF_947247035.1 Vipera ursinii | reverse complement strand
TCCCGAAGCCTCTTGAAAGCTTGATCAAGGGATTCCTCAGTGAGATCAGGAATGACTTTCTCATTCCCAAGGCTCAGATCTCCTTGGTTCATATGAGGCGATGGTGCAGCCCAGCCAGCCTAGCCAATGCAACATATGAACTAGGTCCGTGCTATGTAGAACGTGCTTCAAAACCTCTGCAGTATAGATCATCTTCCCTGGTAGATGTTCAAGGTGTCTGTCTCTGCGAGAAATTGTTCCTGAACTGAAGGAAGTTTGCAAATGGCTGTTCTACCATGGCTCGTTTAAAACAAAATGAAACCATTCTCGATAAACGGAAAACATTTTTAGGAGGGCAAGTCTCAGGTGTGTGTTTTATCTTATACCCAGTCTTATGGGAAATGGCTGCACTGGGTGAATTGGCTTGATTACATGCGGGGAAAATCTTTGTAGCAGTATTTCTCTTGAAATGAAAATGATGATTATTAAATAGGACGGTTGGCTTGGATAAACTTCTTTCAGTGCTCAAAATCTTTGTTTAGATGGTGAAGTGAAAGCCCAGTGCCCCCCTTTTTTTTTTTTGGAGGGAGTAGGTTGCACACCCACTACATTTCATTCTGTTTCCCTGCAGTTCAGGGGATGGTCATTATTGAAATCCAAAAGCAAACAAAGCATGAAAATAGCCAGATATTCTCTTGGGTATTCTGTGCATACGAACTGGGGTGCGATAGTCCCATTGTTTCTCTCTCAAAGAAATGCCAAGAAAATAGCTATGACAACTGTGACTTTGTCCGTGACTGATCTTATTCCTCATCCGGTGAGAAATTATTCTTCGTGGCAGGTGAGGGCTAATACAGGTAGTCCTCGACTTACAACCGTTCAAAGTTACAACGGGATGAAAAGAAGTGACTTACGACCATTCGTCACACTTAACGGCCATTGCAAGCATCCCCACGATCCTACGATCAAAATTCATGCAGTTAGCAAACTGGTTCATATTGTTCTGAACCAGCCCTCTTCTGGCCTTGAGTAAGGCAAACCCCTATTCAGAAAGAAGAGACTGGAGAGCATCCAAGGCTAAAAGGCATCTGCCAAGATTTAATTACGCAGTTAACAAAAACACTAGAGCTTGTCTTCTCAAGCGGAAAAGTTGCTTTCAGCAACCAGCCCCTCCCCAAACACTCCTTTTATAGAGAGCTCAGGGCGTGGTCTCCCTGTGCCTCCTCCCGAGGAGTCCCATAGCCTTTCTTTGTTTGTTCCTGCTCGACTTCCTCCTGCGTCGGGCGTCCTTGAACAGGGCCAGCTGTGGGTCATCATCCTCCGCACTCTCGGGCTCACGCAGCTGAGAAGAGGTCCCCGGCTGAGGACTCTGCAAAGCCTCCAAACCATCATCAACCGGTTCGTCTCCCTCCTCCCCCTCATCTGAGTCCTCCGATACATCGGAGCCGGCTGTCGGACCCACAGGCTGGCCCTGAGTCACAACACATATTTAGGTCGGTTGTAGTGTCCCGGGGTCACGTGATCTCCGTTTGACTGAATGGAGAAGCCAGATTCACATTGCAACTGTGTTACTAACTTAAGAACTATAGCGGTTCACTTGACAAGTGTGGCAAAAAAGGTTGTAAAATAGGGCAAAACTCACTTAACAAGCGACTTACTTAGCAGCAGAAATTTTGGGCTGAACTGTGCTTGCAAGTTGTGGACTTTCTGCACATTGTCTTCTGCCGTTATTAACTCTCAATAAGCCCAGGCCTTTCCTAGGTAGGCAAAGGAGTCTATAGGAAATTTGCCATTTCCAGAGTCTCTGTGGTTGAGCTGGGCTTAAATTGGGGGCGATCCCACCCAGAGGCTGCCAATTTCTCCCTTTATTTTTCTTCTTGAACTGGCTTAAGATCCTAAATGCAATTTCTGCTCCTGGCTTAAGATTTGAGCTACACAGGTGGCCCTCGGGTTACAATAATTCATTTAACGGCCATTTATTTATTTATTTGATTTATATACCGCCCTTCTCCCGAAGGACTCAGGGCGGTGTACAGGGCAATAAAAATAAGAATACAGGATACAAGATTTAAAATTAAATGATTGTGCCCAATGTAGTAAGTTAGTTAAAAACAATGTTAAAACCCCAAACCCATCAGACCAGGCTGGCTTGTTCGAATAGATAAGTTTTTAGATCACGCCGGAAGGAGCGAAGGTCGGAGGCCATCCGGAGTTCAGCCGGTAAGCGGTTCCAAAGGACTGGCGCGCCCACCGAGAATGCCCTCCCCCTGGGGGTCACCAGTCGACATTCTCTGACCGGTGGTACCCTGAGGAGGCCCTCTCTGTGCGAGCGCACTGGACGGAGGGAAGTCGACGCCGGCAGCAGGTGCTCCCGATGAGAAAAGTGATAAGAGATTTGCCGCACAACTGTTGCTGTATCCCCCATCAAAATTTGGATGCTTGGCAACTGGCATGCATTTAGGACCTGCAGTGTTCTGGGCTCGCGTGATCATCTTTTGCAACCTTCTGACAAGGAGAGTCACGTTCACTTAACAAACTGTGTTACTCATTTAACAACTGCCGTGATTCACTTAACAGTTGTGGCAAGAAAGATGGTCAAATGGGGCAAAACTCACTTAACAACTAACTTGCTTAGCAATGGAAACTTGGAGTGGGGGGGTTTCAACTGTGGTCATAAGTCGAGTACTACCTGTATGCAGCCTTTTTTTTTAAATCAAAATATTCCTTTACTGCAATCAGAGAGAGAGGGAGAGAGAATGCAACTAGACGTTTCTCTATGGTGATTGTTCAGAAAGGAGAAGAATGTGCACGTGTGTTTAAGCAGAAAAAAAAGCAAATATATTTACTCCAAAATAACAAAGCACCCAGAATGTTTTGAACAATTCAGTGGGTCTGTATGCATAGATACACTATTTTTTTTTATTCTGGTAGTTGTATTTGTTATTAGTTAACATTAGAGTAATGATGTGCTTAGAAGGTGATGTGCTTCTTAGAAATTATCGTTATCTCTGCTTCCTAATCTCTTTCCCTTCAAGTCCATCCGATAGTTTTATGTATGGTGTTCCATGATTTGTACAACTGATCACATGATTAAAACCTCAGAGCCTTGATTTTAATGATAAGGAATAAATGCAGTTAGGTTCCTGCAATCAAGCTGCTTTTACTTAGGCCTGCAGGTGAGGTGACTGAACCTTGTGTCAAAACCCAGGGTTCTTCACTTCTTTCCAGAGGTGCTAAAACATGCTGACATGTTCATGATATCCTAGCCTAACCTTCATTTTCTTCTTTACAACCAGGGCCCCAAATCTCAACCTCTCCTGAAGTAACTGCTGGATCAAACGTGATTATTTCATGTAACATAAGTGAAGCTCCAACACCTATCAAAGGCAATTACTGGATGAAAGGGGAGACGAAGCTTGATTCCAATAAGACCGGTCTGGATTTTACCTCATACATGTAGGTGACTTTAAATAAAGCATACATGAGTTAACTATCAGAACCAGTTTGGTGTAATGGTTCAGGTGCTGGCCTTAGAAACTGGGAGACTAAGAGTTCTAGTCCCACCTTAGGCATGAAACCGCCTGGGTGACTTTGGGCCAATCACCAGGAGCCTGTGAGTTCTAGACCCGCCTTAGGCATGAAACCACCTGGGTGACTTTGGGCCAATCACCAGGAGCCAGTGAGTTCTAGTCCCACCTTAGGCATGAAAAACTGGCTGGGGTCAGTCACACACACTCATCCCAACCCACTTCACAGGGTTGTTGTGGAGAAAGGACGAGGAGGAAGAAATATCTGTATGTTCATCACCTTGAGTTGTATCTGAAAGAAAAAATGGGATAAAAATCTTTTTTTTAAAAGTATGTATCTTAGATCAGCAGCTTCTCCAAATGTACTATTTCCTCCAAATGCAAAATGAGGAAACCAGCTTTTTTGGCTCAGGTACCGTATTTTACGGTGTATAAGACTACTTTTTAACCCATGAAAATCTTCTCAAAAGTCAGGGGTCGTCTTATACGCCGGGTGCTGAAAATTTAGGGACAGGGCTGGCTGGAAAACCTGGAGCGGATCTGCCATTTAGTCTGCGCAGGGAAAGCGGGACCAATTGGAGAAGAAGCTGCAGTCTGTGATTTTTTACAGGCTGGGGTCTGGGCGTCTTTCCTTCTAAAGTTGAAGAGCAGCTGTAGGCAGGTGGGGAATGCAAGAGCAACTTGAAAGGCAGGTGTAGCCAGAGCAGCGGCTTAGATCTAAGGACACATTTGATCAGGAACTGGGCGGGCTGGCTGGAACACCTGGAGCAGATCTCCCATTTGGTCTTTTTTTAAAAAATCCTATTTATATCCTGCCCTTCTCCGAAGACTCAGGGTGGCTTACAATTTAAAGCACAAATCAATGTGCTTAGCAATAGCCTTCATTCTGTGTATATGCCTGTTTATTAGGGCTTTCACCCCACCCCCCCAGCAGCATTATTACAAAGTCAGCTTATTGCCCCCAACAATCTGGGTCCTCATTTTACCTAACTTGGAAGGATGGAAAGCTGAGTCAACCTTGAGCCTAGTGGGATGCAAACCTGCATTAATTGCAGGCAGCTGGTGTTACTTAAGGCTCTGCGCAGGGAAAGCTTTAGAGTGAATTAGGAAAAGTGAAAAAGTGAATTAGGAAAATAGGGAACGGTTGCTGGAATTGGATATGTGTAGTTTAACTAAGAGAAGGGTGAGGGGTGACATGATAGAAGTTCTCCAATATCTCAGGGGCTGCCACAAAGCAGAGGGAGCCAAGCTATTCTCCAAAGCACCTGAAAGCAGGACAAGAAGCAACGGATGGAAACTAGTCAAGGAGAGAAGCAACCTAGAACTAAGGAGAAACTTCCTGACAGAACAATTAACCAGTGGAACAACCTGCCTCCAGAAGTGGTGAATGCTCCAACACTGGAAGTTTTTAAGAAGAGACTGGACAGCCATTTGTCTGAAATGGTATAGGGTTTCCTGCCTTAGCAGGGGGTTGGACTAGATAACCTCCAAGGTCCCCTCCAACAACTACTTCTTCTTCTTCTTCTTCTTCTTCTTCTTCTTCTTCTTCTTATTATTATTATTATTATTATTATTATTATTATTATTATTATTATTATTTAATCCACTTGCACTGTTTTATGTTTACATGTTTGATGACAAACAGCCTTATGTTTATAAGTGACAGTTTTCCTACTAAGCACCTGCATGTCATATGCATTTGAATTACAATTACCATATTAAAATCAAATCTGATGTTTTTTTAATTTTTATTTAGTGTGCGTTGGAAGAGGGGTAGTCTTATACGGCGAGTATAGCCCAAACCCTATAATTTAACAGGAAATGTAGGGGGTCGTCTTATACGCCCAGTCGTCTTATACGCCGGAAAATACGGTAACAGTTTTCCAGTGGAATCATTTTTTTACAGTAAACAAAACAAATTTGGTTTCACTTGGAAGTAAACTGTTGAATGGAGATTATCTCCTAAGAAGTATGCATCGGATTATACTCTGCCCTTGGCACTTAAGTTAACAACCGTTTCTTCCTTCTCTCCCCAGAATCTTGGTAGCAGGGCGGAGAAGGGAGTAATGAATTGTACGCATTAGCTTAATGACAAGCCTGAAATGCATTGCCTGCAGAAAGCATAATTCTTAGCTGACTGTCACTGCACAGAAACCTCTGGTGCTTAAAGGTTGGGCCGTACTAGCTTCTTTCCAAATTAAAAAAGAGGTGGGAATAGGTAGGTGTCCTTCACCTCAGAACAGTGTCTCACTTAGTGGCAGGTGTAACACAGAAATGGGAGAATGCATTGTGCAAAATAATTGTTTTTCTTTTTTTTAATCTGGTTTTAATCCAACTAAGTACTGCAGAAGCCCACAGTATTTAAAGATACAGAGGTAGTCCTTGACTTGCAACAGTTCATTTGAACTTACGGTCGCATTTTTTAAAAAGTGACAAGTCTTATTTTTCACGCTTAACGACCGTTGCAGCACCCCCATCGTCATGTGATCCAAATTTGGATGCTTGGCAACTGGCTCATATTGTTGCAGTGTCCCGGGGTCATGTGATCAGCTTTTGTGACCTTCTGACAAGTAAAAATCAACGGGGGAAGCCAGATGCACTTAACGACAACCATACTACTAACTTAACGGCTGCAGTGGTGCACTTGAGAACTCTGGCAAGGAAAGTTGTAAACTGGGGCAAAACTCATTTCACAAATGTTTTGCTTTGCAACATAAATTTTGGGCTCGGTTGTGGTCATAGGTCGAGGACTACCTCTACTGAAAAGAGGGAAATACACTTCTGCTAGCAACTTAGCAACCAGAAGGGTAGCTATATAATACATATAGTCTTCAACTTATGGCCACAACTGAGACCAGAAGTTCTGTCGTTCAGCAGAGCATCTGTTGAGTCATGCCCAAATTTAAGACCTTTTTTTACCATGGTTCAGTGAATCACAGCAGTTGTTAGGTGAATCATGCAGTCTTCAGGCAAAGGGAAGTCAGGCTGGGAAGGTCGTAAATGGGGAGCACATGACCCCAGGATGTTATAAATGTAAACGCAAGCCAGCTTCATCTCTATGTGGAAGATTCTTGGACAATCACGATGGTTCTGTTCACTCTGTTGTTTTATTGTGATGGCTTCCTGGAACTTTTCCTCTCAAGATTCCAGGCCTGTCCCAGAAAATTATAATTAGGTGTTTTAATCAGCAGAGTTTTAGGTCTGTGTCCTACCCTTTGATAGAAAATCTAATCCAGCTTTTCCTAGTGTTTTTTTTTTCTGGATGATGCTGGAATGTAGCTTCTCAGAGCGTGCACAGTCTTATTATGCAAGATAACCCAGGAGTACGCAGTAAACAGTGGTTTGTATTAAATGGTAGTTTATCTTACACCGTCTAAAATATCATACCCAAGGAACAATATACATACACGTGGTAATACAGCAGGATCCAACAAACCACAATTACAGCAGGAAACAGAAGAGAGAGAACACAGCAGCAGAGCCTTCCTTTGATACAAAGGCTCTCCCAGGGACACAGACTCATCTGGCTCTTAAAGGGACATAGACCCTGCTGAGTCATTCCCATCATTGCATCATACATCTCACATTACATCAGCTGGTTAGCTTTTAAAACATGGCCTTGACATCCTTTTACTCCATGACCATTGCGTTTGCTGAGTGAAGTTGTAGTTGACAATATCTATTCCCAATTCTCCTGCTCTGATGGTTTTGTGCGTTCCACTTGTGACCTCCTGGTCTTTGTGTGTGTGTTTTTGAATCCTAGGATCCCCAAAGTGGATCACGAAACCTCAGGAGAGTACCACTGCGTCTTTAACACCACGCCCATCTCAAAAGCAACGGTGTACGTGAAAGGTAACTTCAACCTGTGGATCCTTCAGTCCTCTTGTCCATTGCATAGAGGAGAAGGACTTTTCTGTTTCCAAACCCATGAGGAACGAGCCACTGCTCATTGGTTCCCCTAGCTCAGGGGTAGGCAACCTTGGCTCTTTTATGACTCGTGGACTTCAACTCCCAGAATCCCTGAGCTGGCTCGGGAATTCTGGGAGTCGAAGTCCCCGAGTCATAAAAGAGCCAAGGTTGCCTACCCCTGCCCTAGCTTCCTCTCTAGTCTGAGAAAGAGAGGAGCCCTGGTGGCGCAGTGATTAAAGGGCAGTATTGCAGGCTGACTCACTGCCCACTGCCAGCAGTTCGATCCCGACCAGCTCGAAGTTGACTCAGCTTTCCAATCCTTCCGAGGTCAGTAAAACGAGGACCCGGACTGTCGTGGGCAATATGCTGACCCTGCAGACCACTTAAGAGAGGGCTGTAAAGCACTGTGAAGCGGTATATAGGCCTTAAGGGCTCTTGCTCTTGCTAAACGGACTCCCTCTGTTTTCCCAGCCTTGTGCACGCCTGTCCCCAAGAGCTAACTCCCAGACCTTGCCAAGAAAGTACCCAAATATTTGTCACCAGCTGCCAAGGCTTGTTCACGATGGATGAGTTTATATAGGCCAGAGTGTTTGCTTAATCAACCTCTCCTCCGGCCCCTGATCACCTCTGCTGCCTTTTCTGATATTCTTCCGCAGTTGCCCCCCACGTGGTGCCCTACAAGAAGATGGAACACGGCACCGAAGGGGACACAGTAACGCTGACTTGCAAATGCAATTCTTACCCTCCTGTCACCCAGTGGACCTGGTACACGGTGGTAGACAAGGTGCCACAGGTTAGTGCCTTTCCCTGCCATGAACTCGGGATTCTTCCGACTCGTTCGGAATTGGTGGCTTTGCTGCTTGTGGGGGAAGCCACGTTAAGAATCCACCAGTGGCCTTTCCAGGTCTTGCTTCAGAGATGGATTGAAGAGAGAGAGCAACATGCATACCTGTAAGAAGGCAAACCCACTTGAAATCAGGAAATCAGATAGTCCTCGACTTACAACCATTCATTTAGTGACTGTTTGAAGTCACAGTGGAACTGGGAGAGGGGAAATAGTGATCTATCATGGGTTTTCGCACTTGGCACCCTGGTAGCGTCCCCGTGGTCATATATGTGGTCAAAATTAGGGCATGTGTTTATGATAGTTGCCCTGTCCCACGGTCACATGACCACCATTTATAATCTTGCCAGATGCGCTTAAATGACCCCAACGATTCACTTAACTGCAGCAATTCACTTAACAACTGTGGCAAAAAAGGTCATAAAAATGGGACAAAATGGGGAGGAGGGTGGGGGGGAGGAGGGAGGGGGAAGGGGGGCTTTTTAAAGGAAAACTGTATTTTAAAACTTTTCAATTAAAAAAAAAATGGGACAAAATTCAGTTAACAACTGCCTTGCTTTGCAGTGGAAATTTTGGACTCACTTGTGGTCGTAAGTCAAGGGCTACCTATAATTTACTGTCTTTTGCTGATGACTAGAAATCTAGTGAGGTTTTTTAAATAGCATTAATCTTAGATTAAGGGCTGGAGAGTAGTTCAGTATAAAAACCCCAAACACTTTATTTTTATTAAAAGGGTTTGACTGGCCACTAATTTTAACAATTATAGAACTAATAAGGAATTTTTTTGCCCATCTGGCAGTCCAGAGTGCATAGAACTGTGGAGCACACGAGAGGAAAAAGGTTAAATATTTTAATAGGTTACTTGTATGCCACCCAGAGTCCCTCTGTGAGGGAGATGGGCAGTTTCTCAATTTAATAAAATAAAATAAAATATATTTTTTTTGTCATATTCCAGCAAGGTCTAGGAAAAAAAACCATTTAAAAGAGGAGGTGCAGTCAGTGCTACAAATTTATTTTTATTTTATCAAATTTATACACTGTCCATCTCGTCTGAGTGACTGGGTGGTTTGTAGATAAAATCTATACAGCCGTATACAAAGAGACATAGTTAAAAAGCATTTTTTTAAAAAAGATGGAGGGGGGCACACTCAAGCCACAAAACCCCCCCCCCCATGGTTGCATGCTTCCTTTGGACCCTACCAGAAGGCTGAGGGCAAGATATATTTATCAAATTTATATGTTACCCATCTCTCCAGAGGTGAGACACTCGAGCGAAACCAGGTGGTGATCTGATTAGTCAAAAGGAAGCTTTCATCTTTGGTGTCCAAATTGCGTTGGACCTTGTGTGGAAGCTGATGCTGTGGGCTCTTGCTTCTGAAACTATAAGTCGTTTTCAAGAGTGCATGCAGTCCCCAACTTACGCCAGTTCATTTAGCGATCGCTCAAAGTTACAACAACACTGGGGAAAAAAAGTGACATGCCGTGAATTGCTGAGGAGGGTCCCACCTTGGCCTCTTCCTCCTCACCAGGTATTCCAAGCTCCGGCTTCTGCGAAAGAGTTCCCCCTCCCTCCTGTGACTCCAGACTGTACAAGCAGTCCTCAACTTAGGACACTTTATTTAGTGACTATTCAAAGTTATAACAGCACTGAAAAATGTGACTTACAACTGTTTTTCATACAACCGTTGCAGCATCCCCAAGGTCACGTGATCAAAATTCAGATGATGATAATAAGTTGGAAGGGACCTTGGAGGTCATCTAGTCCAACCCCTGCTCAGGCAGGAAAGCCTATACCATTTCAGACAATTGGCTGGCCAGTCTCTTCTTAAAAACCTCCAGTGTTGGAGCATTCACGGCTTCTTCAGGCAGGTTGTTCCACTGGTTAATCGTTCTAACTGTCAGGAAGTTTCTCCTTAGTTCTAGGTTGCTGCTCTCCTTGATTAGTTTCCATCCGTTGTTTGGCAACTGGTTCGTATTTATGACGGTTGCAGCATCCTGGGCTCATGCGATCCCCTTTTGCGACCTTCCGACCAGCAAAGTCAATGGGGGAAGCCAGATGCACTTAACAACCACGTGAACTAATTGAACAACTGCAGTGGCTCATTTAACAACGGTGGCAAAGAGGCGTTGTAAAATGGGGCGAAACTCACTTGACAGCTGTCTTGCTTTGCAGCGGACATTTGGGGCTCGGGTCTTGTCTCTGTAGCTAGTAACCACCCCCTCCTGTCCTCCAGTTTGTCATGAACGGCACCGAGGACAGGTTCTACATCAAATCCAACGGCACCAGGACAGATCTTCAGATCATTTCTTTGAACCTGGAGAAGGACCCCGGGACCTACGTCTGCAACGGCACCAACGAGATGGGCGAAGGGAGCGCCGAGGTGAACTTGAGGGTGCGGAGCCGGCTGGCTGCTTTGTGGCCGTTCTTGGGGATTGTGGCAGAAGTGCTGGTCCTCGTCACAATCATCTTCATCTATGAGAAGAGGAGAAAGCCCAATGAGGTTCCTGAAGGTAAGGTGCTGGCATGGGCAAGAGGGATGATGGTGGTGGTGGTGGTGATAACTTTATTGTCACTTTGAATATACACCAATCAGCAAACATCAAAATGAAATTGCGTTGCATACAGCTCTCAAAGGGTCACCACCTCCGATATATACTCCTTGTTCGTGGCCCGCTCAAATTTCACATTGTCCATTTTAGTCTCTAGGGAGTGAACGATGGCAAACAGGACAGATGGAAATGGGGCTTCATGTGGATTAGTCCTCAAGTTAGCTTGTATTCTGACAACCTCGCCTTCTTTCCTTTTTCTGATCCTGACTCTTCCACCTTTTCCTTAAAGAAGCCTTGCTTCTTTTCGCCCCTGGAGCACGCTGTTGCCGCCACCAACTCCTCCAAAAGCCTCTCTCTCTTCCTCTGGGCCTGCCGACAGCCTCATCCAGTTCCTTTGCTCCATAAGCTCATGATTCCGATAGATGAGGCCAGTTAAAAGAACTTCAAGGCAAGGAATTCTTCCTCAAAGGACATTTTTATTTGGCTGCTCCAGGGGTAGGCAACCTCGGCTGACTCAGGAATTCTGGGAGTTGAAGTCCATGAGTCATAAAAGAGCCGAGGTTGTCTACCCCTGGGCTACACAATATCGGCACGTGCAAAGGTGAACCCAAGACTAATTGCCCTCCCCCTGGTTTACAAAGTTACAATTCCCAACCCAATTAGATGTCATAAATCACATTCACCAATTTGTTACAAAACCCAGGCACTCCTCCCCGGGGGATCCAGCCCGCCAAAATGTAATCAGTAATGATCTTGGGGCTAGCTTAAAATTACACTTCCTCCTCCCCCCCCCCTAAATATGTGGCAACCGAAAACGAAGTGAAAATGGCTTCCTTTCAATTCGTTGCAGCGTTGACAAATAATAGTGGTGCTTTGGCGCTCGTTAATTGGTTCCAGGAGGCGTGACAAGTACTAAACGCAAGCAAGGGCCAAACACACCACATGGCTTCCCCCCCCTGAACAGATTTGATTCTGTATTTCTCCATCTGTATCTCCATCTGTTTGCATCTGTATTTCTCCATCTGTGTCTCCATCTGTTTGCATCTGCATTTCTCCAACAGAGGACATTACAAGGAGATCGTGTGTTAATGGAGGCTGAGAAGAGAAAAGGTTTTTACAATTAGCTTTTAATAAATTTTCCCTGGGAGAGAAGAAAAGCTTTTGTTGCCAGAGGATTAGTTGAGTCTGTCTCTTAAAATGACATCTAATTCTGCCAAGGATTGAAGACTTGTAAGGGATCAGATTCTCTGGGGTTGAGATGCATTAAGACAAAGTGCCTCCCCCCCCCCAAAAAAAATTGGGGGGCACCAGGGATCAGTTCTATGGAGAGAGGTTTTTTTGCACCCCCAAGGGAGCGTGGTTATATACATAAATATACACATACATCTTTAGTGTAAGTCTAATATTACAACATCAAGTATTTCTATCAGCTAAATAAAAACATTACATTAATCAACAATTTCTGTTTCTAACCAATCCACATCTTAATGGCATTTGCACTTAATATCCTTGTATTCAATCAGTGTCCTGTTATTGTTTTTTTTAAAGGTTTTGGTTTCCCATCAATATTCAAAATAACACTATTATTTATGATTTCCAAGTACATTATGCTTAGGTGACCAAAAGCTTCCCTTATTCCAACTTCCTCTTTTTTCCCCCTTTTCATACCAAAATCTAATATTCTAGTTACACATCGATCTAATTATAATAATACTTTAATTTCTAAAAATGGTCTTAATTTCCATCGTGGACCATTTTTTTGCATGTCCGTGCCAGTCCACAGATGAGGGATTGGGGACCCCTGCCTCAAGAGGCTCCTGCACGTTCGCCCATCACCAGGCTGGCTTTGCGACTGACTTAGGTTGCCTAATTATCATGCTAAGCTTGGGTTGGATTCCACACCTTTGGGCTGAAAAGGAAATTAATCTCACTCAGATCATCGCAACTTCAGTGGTCTTAGGCAGGGCTTTTCAACCAGTGGTACGGGTACCACCTGTGGTACATTGGCACCTGGCAGGTGGTACGCGGCCATCCTAGAAAGGGGGAGGGGAATGAACTGAACCGGTGGCAGCACCGCACAAGCCTGAGTGAAATACGGCTGGAGCTGCAGGGCTGTCAGGGCTCAGCGAAAGCGCCAGGATCCAGCTGGAGCTCGGCGCTGATCCTGGTGCTTCTGAGCCCAGAAGAAGCGCCGATCAGCTGGAATGTTGCAGCATCTCCAGGGTCTTGTGATTTACATTCAGATGCTTGGCAACTGATTCATATTTATGACGGTCACAGTGTCCCAGGTGTCTTGCTCGACTGTGGCTTGGGGACACTTTTTTCAGTGCCATTGTAACTTCGAACAGTCATCAAGCAAACTGTTGTAAGTCGAGGACACCTTGCTAAACAACTGGTGGTACTCGGATGTGGCACAATGGTTGAAAAGGTTGAAAAGCCCTGGTCTTAAGCACTGTGGAAACATTGCTGAGTCAGACTTCATCTGCCCCCCCTCTCCTTTGTTCCTTGTCTCCTATGGGGAAAAAAACAAGAACTTTGCTGCCTAAATCAATTGGCAGGAATGTTTTAAGTCCCTGGAGAAGTCTCATAGCCAATGTCAGCCTTCTCATTTCCCCGCTGTCAGCATCTAACATTTTAATCTATTTCTTCTCTTAGGGAGTGTTCTGGTCACTGTTTTTCCCTCCACATGTTTGCATTATTTAAAATGTTTTTACTTTAAATACCCGAGATGCCTAAATGCTTCTGTCTAAATTAGAAATTCAGCATTTCTTCCCGTGCCACCCCCTACTCCTCTTTCCTTTTTTTTTTTTTAAAAAAAATGCTTTCTTTGCTGTGGAGATCTAAATCATTATATGTTTCTTGGTAAACGGCAAGACATCCCTCGCTTTCTCCACCCTTATAGATTTCATTCAAATCCTGCTTTGTTTGTACGCGATCTTCGCAGCGACGCTTGGAACTGAGGAAAGGGAAAAAATCTTAGAGCAGGGGTGGGGGAAGTTTAGGACTTGTGGACTTCCACTCCCAGACTTCTTGAGCCAGCGGGAATGGCTGGCTCAGGAATTCTGGGAGTTGAAGTCCACAAGTCACCCACAAGTCACCAAGGGGCCATAAAGTTCCTTACTTCTGTCTTACAGCAGGGGTCCCCAGCCCCCGGGCTGCGGCCCATTCGGAACTGGGCTATACAAGTGGGTGAGCACGGGCACACCTGCCACTCGCAACTATCCTCTCTTCCCCCGCCACCCCTACACCAGGCTGGTCTGCCAAGCCGGAGAGATTGGGGACTGCTGTCTTAGAGGATAAGAAGGTTTCTTGTTTGACTGCTCAGCCTTGGGTACTTAAAGCTGCCTGGACTTCTATCCCCCAGAATTCCCCAACCGGCATGCTGGCTGTGGAATTCTGGAAGTTGAAGTCCGGACAGCTTAAATTGCCTAAGTCAGGGGTCTTCGAACTTGGACCCTTTTATGACTTGTGGACTTTGACTCCTAGAATTCCTCAGCCAGGCACACGTGCCTGGCTGAGGAATTCTAGGAGTCAAAGTCCACAAGTCATAAAAGGGTCCAAGTTCGAAGACCCCTGGCCTAAGGTAAGTGCCTACGGTTGAGCCACACTGGCTTAAAAGCTTGCAAATATGGCATACCTGCTGACGTTAACTTTGGATTCAATTCTTGCTGCTGCATGTTAACCCTTTGTGGTAAGTGGAAGACCAAACCAAAGCCACCCTTCTCCCTGGTTGCCTTCTCCTCCGTATATGATCTGCCCGTAGCACCTGTGTGCTAGTTTATCTAGTGGTGAAGACACCTGGCCAGAAACTGGGAGACCATGAGTTCTAGTCCCACCTTAGGCACAAACACCAGCTGGGTGACTCTGGGCCAAATACTAGGGGACTGTGAGTTCTAGTCCCACTTTATGTAGGAAAGTCCCCCGGGAGACTTTGGGCCAATCCCTCTCTCTCAGCCCAAGCCACCTCACAGGGTTGTGGTGAGGAAAATAGAATGCATAAACATAATATTAAGTTGGAATGTAAATAAATAAATAAATGTAGACATAGTGAGGGGGGCATGGCATAAAAACCGGCTATCTTTTGACAAATAAATAGATAAATAGATGAGATGATAGAATGAATTGGGGACAAAGGAGGTTAATTGCCCGGAGGAAAATCGGTGGGAAACATAAACAAATAAATAGGAATATATAATAGAAACAGGAAATACAAACAAATACGTACATAAATGTGACAAAGTATGATTTGCCTACTCACCAAATCCTTCTTTCTTCTTCTTCTTCTCTTCCTTTGCTCAAAGATGATGATGGAGGCTCTGCGCCCCTGTAAGTATAAAGAACCTTTTTTTTCCCCCACTCCTGATAAAGCACCTCCTGAGGCCATTTGTGGGTGGAGAATTAAGACATCCAGAATATGGGACTGCCTGCTGTCCTCTGATCCTGAAAGAGGAGCCACAGGAAACAGAGATGGGAGGAAAGAGGAGCCCACGGGGCCCAAAGCCAGGGCAGTTGGGTTAGTGGGTCCTTTAAAGGCTGGGAAACACAAATGCTTGGTGGGCTGTGCCAGAGCAGATTGCCTTAGCCCAGGCATCTTCAAACTCAGCCCTTTTATGACTCGTGGACTTCAACTCCCAGAATTCCTCAGCCAGGCACGCTGGCTGAGGAATTCTGGGCATTGGAAGTCCACACGAGTCATAAAAGGGCCGAGTTTGAAGACCCCTGCCTTAGCCGGTGTTTTTCAATCCTGGCAACTTGGAAGATGTGTAGATGTCAAGGTAATGATTGAGAAGCTAACCAGCTTGTATAATGTGAGGTGAACGATGCAATGTTAGGAATGACTCAACAGCAGTCTGTATGTCCCTTTAAGAGCTTGAGTATAAAAGGGAAAGCCTTGCTGGAGTCTTCCCCTCTCGACCGTTTCCTGCTATAATTGCTGTGTATTGGAATTCGCTGAATGGCCACGTGTATGTGTCTTGCTCCTAGCATATAATTTGCAGATAGTGTAATATAAACCACCATTTAAATGCAAACCACTGTGTACTGCATTTACTCCTGGGTTGCCTCAGCGCAATAAGACTGCACGCTCTGACAGTAGACTTCCAACACCCAGAATCCCTTAGCCAGCCATGCTGGCTCTGGGGAATTCTAGGGATTGAAGCCCACAGTTCTTCAAGCGGCCAAGGTTGAGAAACGCTGGCTAAAATGGTCTGTTTTGAAATCTCAGTGTAGTGTGCAGGTGGCTGGGAAACTCTAGCAGCTGAAGTCCACGCTGTCATGGTTCCGACAGATGAAACTCTTCAAAGAACTTCGAGGCCTTGCTTACCTTAAAGAATCTTTATTCGAGTAGCATGGCATCGGCACGTACAAGGCGGAAGCCAAAATCTGAATTCCCCACCCCTGAGCACATAGTATCAAAGCACAATTCCCTCCTCTAATCAACAGTCATAAATCACATTCTCCAATTAGTTTGAAATGCAGGGCCTTCCCTCCGGGTTCTCCAACCGGGCCATTTCTTATCATCTCTTATTTCAAACCACCTTGGGGAAAAAACACTCTACTACGATGTTGTTATGTCTAACTAATTCCTATACACATTTTTCCTCACACACCCCCACCCCACCCCAGCATCATCTTTTTAATTTTTGTATCCTGTTTTTTATTATGTATTGCCCTGTTCACCGCCCTGAGTCCTTCGGGAGAAGGGCGGTATACAAATTAAATTATTAAATTAAATTAAATCTAATTCTAACTCTAAAAGTAACACACAAGTTAAGGGGGAAATGGCCGCATCTCCGTATGTTGTCAAAGCAAGAACATCCGATGTTCGCAGCGTTGACACACACATCTTCACGTTGTCAGGGTTGAGAGACACTACCCTTAGCTTTGAGGAATATGGGGCTGCCTGCTGTCGCTGATCCGGATGGGCCTGTGAGAGGGAGAGCTGGGGAGTTTGTATCCTCATAGATAGGCCCTAGACTCCGCCCACTCGCTAGTCTAGATTGGAGTTTGACAAAGGTTCTGGAACCTGACCGACTTTTCCTTCCTTCCCCCCCCCCCCAGAAAAGGCAACGCTGCAAATAACACGGACAAGAACGTGCGTCAGAGGAACGCCAATTAAGCCCACAGCAAGGTAGGCTTTCTGCGAAGGACGAGCAAAGGCAGGGGGAGACCCAAAATGTGCCCCGTGTTTCACCCGTCGTCCAAAGATGGGGGGGCGGGGGAGAATTAATAATAAACCGTTCTTGAAATTCTGGGTTTGCTTTAGAAACTTGACAGGAACGGAGAAGGGAGCCGGCCTCTTCTGGGTCAGGGAATGTCAGAGTCCTGAATGATAAATGACAGAAGAATTAATCGGCGTGGAATAACTTGCCCCCAGAAGTTGTGAGTTGTCCTATTACCATCCAAGAAGAGATTGGGTGGCCATTTATCCTGAAGGTCTATCACAGGGGTTTTCCAACTTGGCCCTTTTACCACTCGTGGACTTCGACTCCCAGAATTCCTCAGCCAGGCACCCTCCTGGCTGAGGAATTCTGGGAATCGAAGTCCACGAGTGGTAAAAGGGCCAAGTCTGAAGACCCCTTCTTGAGCCGGGGGTTGGACTAGAAGACCTCTAAAGTCCCTTCCAACCCTGTTATTCTATGTACTGATATCCCTAAAAGTGCTTGGACTACAACTCCCATTATTGGCACGAGAGGGATGAATGTCGCAGTCCAACACATCTGCAGGGGGGGTACCAAGTTGAGAAAGGACGGGGCATCTGACAGGACCACCTAAGCCCAATTTGGACCTCCATTGGCATATGGTATCTACTCAAGCCAGGTAATGCCCACTAGGCATTATTGCTCCATCCTGCTCCCCTCCTCGGAATACTGGGAAGATCAAAGAGAATATTTGTTGCTCAGGGTTGAAGTGTGGAGGCCTCGGTTCTCTCTCAGGTGGGCTGTTTCCTTCCAGACCAGGGGTAGGCAACCTCGGCTCTTTTATGACTCATGGACTATGCTGACTCAGGAATTCTGGGAGTTGAAGTCCATGAGTCATAAAAGAGCCAAGGTTGCCTACCCCTGTTCCAGAACTTTCATTACCCAACTAGGTAACATCAGCAGTGCTAAAACACCAGCTGCCTGCAATTAGTGCAGGTTCGAGTCCCACCAGGCTCAAGGTTGACTCAGCCTTCCATCCTTCCCAGGTAGGTAAAATGAGGACCCAGATTGTTGGGGGCAATTAAGCTGACTTTGTAATAATGCCGCTTGGGGTGTGTGTGTGAAAGCCCTAATAAGCAGGCATATACATAGAATGAAGGCTACTGCTAAGCTTGTAAGCCGCCCTGAGTCTTCGGAGAAGGGCGGGATATAGATGGAATTAAAAATAAAATAAAAAAATAAAAGAGAGTGGGGTTCACTCTGTTTATATACGAGCGCAGTGCAATGATCCCATCATCGGTGCTGCCCGGAGCCTGTCCACAAAAAGAGAATTGTCGCAATTCAATTTTTTTTTTTAAAAAAAAATTGCTTTCTCCCAATTGGACTTTCTTTAGTGCAAATGAGACTTGCATATTTCCCAGCTAGCTTCTTTTCATGCCCTGCTTTGAGATCGTTCTTTGCTGAAGGGAATATTTGGATTTGTCATAATTATATTTTGCCTTTGTTTTGTATAAACACCAACATTACAATGTGTGAGTTGAGCCTAATTATATATTCTCTCTTTTCCTCTTTCTCCCTCCCTTCCCCTCTTCCTCCTTCCCTCTCTCTCTCTCCCTCCTTTCCCCTCTCCCCCTGTCGCTTTCTCTCTCTCCCTCCCTCCCCCCTCCCTCCCTTCCCCTCCTTCTCCCTCCATCTCTCTCTCAGGTGACATGAGACCTAAGCAGAGGGCTTCGATGTTTCTTCTGACATTTTCCTGCTGTAAAACCAAGAATATTTCCAGAACACCCTTGCATCCTTTCTTTTTTTTAAAAAAAGGAAGACAAAAAGCAGTGAGAAATCTTTTAGCCTTTTTTAAGTTTTAACCACACGTAAAGTTTTTCCGTCTCGTCCTCACTGCTGAATCTTGAGAATTGGGGAAAGGAAATGGAAGAAATGGGGAAAGTACATTTCAAGAATGTGTTGCCGGTTAGTTTAAGATCCACCATCCCTCACTCAAGAATGTGCTGTGTTTTCTCTCTCTCTCTCTCTCTCTCTCTCTCTCTCTCTCTCTCTCTCTCTCTCTCTCTCTCTCTCTCTCTCTCCTCTCTCTCTCTTTTTAGTAGCAGGCCCTAGACTCATTTAATGAGTCCCATTTAACGATGCAGTAGCATGAAGCAGTCCAGAGTTTTAAGTCACCCTCAGCTTTAGGAAGGGCAGTGCTTCAGCCCTGAATAAGTGTGGCCAGTAGAAGAGCTTGCCTCTCCTTCTCTTCCTTATTTGTTTCTCCCTGGAGCAGAAACTCCCAAATCTCGCACGCCCATTTTCTCCAGACCCCAGAGCGAAGATACCACGAAACAAGGGCTGCTGCTTGTGTGTTGGTGTTTGGCTTCTCGAGCCTGGAAGAGATGGCCAAGCTTGGCCGCCTTTTGCCATTCCTCTCTCCATCCACCTGAGCCTTTTGGGGCTCCCTGGAGACGCCTCTAGACACAAAGAGCGACGACGGTGCCGTAATTGCTCAGGAGACGAGGACAGCGGCTTTTTCTCCTGCCTCCCTTCCCCACCCCCCAACCTCGCCGACCTCAGAGCATCCAGCCAAGATGGAGGCAAGAGTCTGAAGCTCATACGTAGGGTCGTCTTTCCAGCTTATCTGGTGGTGTGTCTCCTTTTAGTCCAGGGACATTGTAGATGGCAATTAATTGCAAAGGCCAGACGATAAGCCGGCATGTTAACTCTTAGCGCAGCGCCTTCATCTTGTCCCGACACCCGTCGGCCTCTGCCAAGGAAGAGAATGTCCTGACAGCTCGTTGGGCTACCCTTAGTTTTGGTGACTGTTGGAATAGGTCATTGTTTTAAATAAGCCAGCTTTCTCTCAATAAAGCCAACTCGGTTGTTGTTTTTTGGTTTCTTTCCTTATTCTCGTTCCTCGTTTTTTGAGTGCTGGCTGTGGAGTAATTCCAGGCGTTGAAGTCCAGGCATCCTAAAGTTGACACGGTTGAGAAAAAAACCCTGTTTGAAGAGTTACCTCGCGACAGGCAAGGCTGGTGTGGAGTTTGACGACCGGGGGGGGGGGGAAGAAGGTGGGGGTTGAGTTGCTGCTGTATGTGATAGTTGTCAGCGTTGTGGTTTGGACCTTGTCGCCTGCCAGTGGCTGCACTCTCACTGTGAAACAAGCATTGGGCTTCTCCTGCTAAGTCGGAGGCCCCCAACCTTTTGGGCACCAGGGACCGGTTCCGTGGAGAGAGGTTTTTTTTCCCACGGATCGGAGGCTGCGTGGTTTTGTGTGCTGCCTGCATCCCGCCGATGGGGTTTTCCTTGTTTGTGCGGACCGGTTGCTGGCATGCCGTGGCCCTGTACCAGTCCATGGACCGGGGATTGGGGACCGCTGTGCTAAGTGACATCCCCAACTTAGTTTGGCCCCGGTGGCACTTTTTGCTCTGAAGACAGCTCTGCAAATTGTCCATTACAGTAGTCCAGCCCACTTTATTAGATCTCCAAATATATACAAATTACGTCCCAACAAGCCTGTTGATCCATTTCATTTTTCAGCTGCATCTCTTAAACAAGTCAACCAAAGCTTTCTTCTGCTTGTAGATTTTGACGATATTCTTCACAGTGTCACTCACGTCTGTGCAAAGCCAGGATCCTGCAGGTTTTAAAAACCTTGTAACAAGAGCATTGCTTACCCGAGAGACTTACTCCATCACCTGGCTGTGAATGATCGAGACCAGAGCTGAACCTGTCCGGACCGTAAGAAAATGAGTGACCGATACACAGAAACAGGGCAATGTCTGAATATAGATTGGGGGGGAGCAGCCATCCCCTCTTCTGTAAGGAGAGGCAGGTATTCTGGAACAAGATACAGGAGGATCTGGACAGACTCGAACACTGGGCGCTATCTAACAAAATGAAATTCAATGGTGAAAAAAGTAAGGCTCTACATTTAGGCAGGAAAAAACAAATGCACAGGTATAGTATAGGTGGTACCTTGCTCAATAGTAGTAACTGTGAGAGGGATCTCGGAGTCCTAGTAAGTAGACAATCACTTCAATAGGAGCCAGCCGTGTGCTGCAGCTGCCAAAAAAGCCAACACAGTGCTAGGCTGCATTAACAGAGGGATAGAATCGAGATCACGTGAAGTGTTAATACCACTTGGACTGGACCCTGATGAAGATTTTTCTTTCAACAGTTGTAAAGTTGAGGACTACCCGTAGGTGCTTAAAATCCCACACAAACATACTTACACGTCACCTTTTCTTTTAAAGGCACCAGGATTATGTTTTTTATACTGCCTGAAATTTTGCAACAAGAAATATTGGGTGCCAAGTGCCTGGAGCTGTTATTCAGATTAAATGAGCGGAGGCCCATTTCTCTTTTTATAAGGGAACAACAAAACATCCCAAGTTTGTTCTGGTCAAATTTAGTTCAGAAGAAAGTCGGCTTCCTTTTGTGTGGTTGGTAACCCTCCAGCAGCCTCCCAGGGAATTTGCTTAGTGTTTTCTGTGACACAACGACACACATGCCTGCGTGCCTGAAGAGGGAACAAAACAAAACAACCAGGGAAAACCAGGTCAAAGGAGAAACTTGGGATTATTTTAAGCAGCTCTGCCCCCTGCAGTTAAGTTGTAAAACCTGCAAGTATGGAACACGGTACACGTGTTTCCTGCAGTTGGCCCAAAACACACGGAGAACACAGATAATAGTCCCTTCATTGATCTGTATTTCTCAGGCAACTACTGGTGGGGTTTTAGTGACAAAACACGATACAGACCAGGGGTGTCCAACCTTGGCAACTTTTGCAGCTTGTGGACTTCAGCGCCCAGAATTCTTGCTGGCTGGGAACTCTGGGCATTGAAGTCCACAAGTCTTAAAAGTTGCCAAGGTTGGACATCCCTGGGCTTTATATCTGTCTGGTTTTAATGTCACCTGCTTTGAGTAAATTGGAAGATTTGATGAGAACACAGTCCAAAGTAGTAGTAGTAATAGTAGTAGTAGTAGTAATGATAAAGTTGGAAGGGACCTTGGAGGTCTTCTAGTCCAACCGCCTGCTCAGGCAGGAAACCCTATACAATTTCAGACAAATGGCTGTCTAGTCCAGGGGTCTCCAACCTTGGCCACTTTAAGACTTGTGGACTTCAATTCCCAGAATTCCTCAGCCAGGTGTGCTGTGCTGAGGAATTCTGGGAGTTGAAGTCCACAAGTCATAAAAGGGCCAAGTTTGAAGACCCCCTAATCCAGAGGGTCATCTCTAAGTGGTGTTCCTTCCCCTCTTCAGAACGAAGGCCCTACTAGCTATGAACAACTAATTTTGTACTTGGGACCATGGGTGAGTACAGCTACTTTGAACTTAAATTACCTTCTACAAATAGTCTTCAACTTACAACCGTTCATTTAGCAATCAGCACTTTTGTGTTACCGGAGCATTGAAACGAAGTGACAACCAGTCCTACATTTACAACCATTGTGGCGTTCCCATGCCTACATGAACAACTGACATCTATTTACAATTGCAGCAACTGGCAGTCATGTGATCACCATTCCCAGCCAGCTTCCAACAAGTAAAGCCAATACGGAAAGCCTGGTTCACTTAATGGCTGCCTGAGTCACTTGACAACTGCAATGTCTCACTTAACAACCGTGCAAAAATTATAGGAAAATTGGGAGCGGCTCAACTCGGCTCATCGACTGAAATCCTGGTCCCAATTATAGTGATAACTTGAGGACTAGCTGTAGTTCTATAAACCTTAACATCCAGATGTGGACAGTTATCAGAATCAAATAATACACATAACAGTATGTTAGAGCGTGCACAGTCTTATTGCACGAGGAGTAAACCCAGGAGTAAACCCAGTAATCAGTGGTCTGTATTAAATGTTAATAATAATAAACCTTTATTGTCAAAGTACAACATGTGTACAATGAGATTAGCTGAGCCTCTCCCCGTGCTCCCTCCCCCCAACACACAGTGACAACAAACCCTCCATCCTACCACACCATGTGAACCAACTACACCACACACCGGCCTCCCAAGTCAATTCTGCATAAGTTCACAGAGGTTATATCCCATTCAGAAGCCTAACAGCCCACAGATAAAAGCTGTTTTTCAGCCTGTTGGTACGATGGCTATACTCTTATACAGTATCTCCTACCCGATGGTAGGAGAGTAAAGAGATGCCGTCCAGGGTGTGAGTCGTCCCTGAGAATTTTCCTCTTCCAAGGCAACGAGCCCTGGCGAGGTCATCCAGTGGTGTCAGGGGACAGCCCACAATGTCTTGTGTTGTGCTCACTACCCTCTGTAATACTTTCCTGTCCGCGGCTGTCAGACCAGCATACTAAACCACAATACCATACGAGAGGACGCTCTCTATAGTAGTCCGGTAAAAGAGGGTCATTAGCCCTTTGTTCTACCCTGTTCTTCCGCAAGACCCTAAGAAAGTGAAGCCTCTGTTGGGCCTTTGTAGCCACCTGGGTTGTGTTAACTTTCCAGGTCAGATCTTCACAGAGGTAGACTCCCAGAAATTTAAAGGAGGAAACTCTCTCCACACAGTCCTCCCCGATGTAAAGTGGGGCAGGTTCCTCCTTTTTTCTCCAGAAGTCTAAATGGTGGTTTATCTTACACTATCTACAATATCATACACCAGGAACGATATACATACACGTGCTAATACAGCAGGATCCAACAAACCACAGTTACAGCAGGAAATGGAAGAGAGAGAACACATCAGCAGAGCCTTCCCTTTATACAAAGGCTCTTAAAGAGACACAGACCCTGCTGAGTCATTCCCATCTTACATTACATAAGCTGGTTAGCTGTTAATACAATGACACAGTAGCAATTAAATTCCCTAGGGATACCTACCTTCCCTGTATCCAAAACCAGTTCCCAATTATCTGGGAAGAATGCCTAAGGTTCTACTTGGCTTACTAGAGGAAGCCGTTGAGTAGGACCTTGAACCAACCTGATTCCAAATGTCAGGCTTGTGAAAATAAGGTGGCTTATTTTTGAAAGCAGTAAAGGCAGAAACAAGAGGCCAGTGCTGTCTTCACTGAACTGGAACAGTTTGTGCAAAATAAAACAGCATTGATCTGCCAACTCTTTGCAACCCAACACATCAGCTACGAGGCTTCAGTGTTTTGCTACACTAAGCATCGTTTTTTCCATGGCTTTATTGACTGTCCCTGGTCAGTAACAACCACTGAGGAATCACCATTCCTACTTGCAAGCTGGTGACTCTGTCATTCAGAAGGGTTGAGAGTAATTCTCTGTGGACAGCTATCTATTTCCAAAATTCCACACACACCCCTTCTCTTTCCCCCCTCTTTTTCCAATCCAGTCTTTCATCTCCATCAGGCTGACAGCAAAGGGTATGGTGGCGGTCAGCACAAGATCAGAAAGGATCGGTTGATTCTAAGATGAGCTCAGCTTCAACCTGCAATCTCTCCAGCTAGAAGATTCCAGCAGCCAGGTGCAAGGATCACTTTCTTCCCCGTAAATGCGGGTGCCAGAGAAATGTCTGGCAGTCAAAAGTCCTGGGAAAATAGCAGTGGATGCCTATCTAGTCTAAAGAAAAGAAGAAATAGGGGAGACACAATAGCAGTGTCCCAGTATCTGAGGGGCTTCCACAAGGAAGAGGGGGGTCACATTGGTCACCAAAGCACCAGAGGGAACAACGAGAAACAATGGTTGGAAACTGATCAAGGAGAGAAGCAACCTGGAATTAAGGAGAAACTTCCTGACAGTGAGGACAATCAACCAGTGGAGCAACTTGCCACCAGAAATCGGGGGTGCTCCATCACTGGAGATTTTCAAGAAGAGACTGGACAATCATTTGTCTGAGATGGCATACGTTCTCCTGCTTGAGCAGGGGGCTGGACTAGAAGACCTCCAAGATCCCTTCCAGCTCCTATCCCATCCCATTCTATTCTATTCTTTCATTCCAATTTCTATTCTATTCTATCCCTATCCCTATCCCTATCCTATCCTATCCTTTTCTATACTTTCATTCCAATTTCTATTCTATTCTATTCTATTCTATTCTATTCTATTCTATTCTATTCTATTCTATTCTATTCTATTCTATTCTATTCTTTCATTCCAATTTCTATTCTATTCTATTCTATTCTATTCTATTCTATTCTATTCTATTCTATTCTATTCTATTCTATTCTTTCATTCCAATTTCTATTCTATTCTACTCTATTCTATTCTATTCTATTCTATTCTATTCTTTCATTCCAATTTCTATTCTATTCTATTCTATTCTATTCTATTCTATTCTATTCTATTCTATTCTATTCTATTCTATTCTATTCTATTCTATTCTATTCTATTCTATTCTATTCTATTATTATTCCTTTAGAGTGAAGACTATACGAAATGAGAGCCAGGTTGGTCCAGTGGTTAAGGCACCAGGCTAGAAACCAGGGGACAGTGACTTCTAGTTCCCACCTTAGCCATGAAAGGCAGGTGGGCGACCTTGGGCCAGTCACTCTCACTGCAACCCACTTCCCAGAGTTTTTGTTATGAGGAAAAAAAGGAAAAGGGCATGTTGGATATGTTCACCGCCTTGGGCTATTTGTAAAATTTGGGCCAAAAAATCCAGACACCACAAGATGGCAGCAAAAAGTCAGGATAGGTGCAGCTTTTGTTACATTCTTTGTTTTCCTGTCTTTTTCCCCCCTTGTATCTTTTATTCAAGGGGGAGAGAGAGAAAGAGAAGGAGGAAGGGGCGAGGGGAGAGAGAGATCCCAGATCTGCTGGCTTATGATCATTTTCAGGGGACAATCTGTGATCAATGAAACACACTAAATGCCTTTTCAGTCTCTTTTCGGATCACCTGGAAGCATCCTAGCCATAATTTCCCCTTTTTCTAGCAGGCATCAAGATTCACATATTAGCGTTTCCATAAAGAAACCCCAAACTGACGTACGTTATAATTGGTAGTCCTCAACTTACAACTGTAATTAAGCCCAGAGTTACAGACATAAGTTGCAACGGTTGTTAAGCAGGTCACCAGGTGACTGCACCTGATTTTATATATGTGGTTATAACCTGTACGTATATATGGTCAGCATATTTCTGATGCTGATGGTATGAGCAATATTTTCTCTCCCTAATTTGGGAAACAACCTCTGTGAGTTTTAGCAGCTGCACATGCTGGGATAGGCTGTTGTTTCATAGTGTTGTGATTCTATGCCAGGCTGTGATCCTGGGAATCAGAGTAGTAGGAGGAGGAGGGGCCTGGGGAGCCCTCAGAGTCAGAGGAAGGCTCTGATGAGCTACAGGACTTACAAAGTGAGGAAGAACTTTGCCCCTCTACTTGTGATCAAGCTGAGAGCCAGCTGTGCTGGGAGGCTGAGTCGGACTCGGAGGAAGCACAGCTGGAAGACCTCAGAGACGCTCGTAAGCGCAGACAGGTCACACAAGTAGGACAGAGGGAGGCAATGGGGCGACTCCAGGGGAGAAGGAGGAAGCAGTGAGAAGCCACGCCTTGGCTGCGTAACGAAAAGGGAATGCGTGGGCAGGGCTGGTTGCTGGAGGCAACCATTTGCAAAGGACTTCAGTGTCAAGAGATCATGGTATGTTTATTTTGCCAGTGCTCCGTGTTGCTTTTGGACAAGGCCTCAGTTGGAAAAGTGTTCTGTTGCTTTTGTTTTTCTGGGACAATGATCAGGTCTGTAACTCAAATAAAAAGGGTTTATTTTTTTCCAGTCTACTGTTAAAAGAGGGGTTGTCCTTGTGAAGTAACAAGGACGTATGTAGGCTGGGACAGAACACATAGTTGTCTAAATGTCCTCTGCTTTCCCACCCAGCCCCATTTGAGACCAGCCTTTCTCCCCAAGCAAACGGGGGACTCAGAATGTCTCGCTGCCCTTAGTATAATAGTCCTGCCTTCCAACTCCTGGGCTCTCTCTCTCAAGCCCCCTCCTCTAATTCTTGGTCCCCACTGGAAGCACTGCTGAACAGCATGGAGAAAAGAAACTCTGAGCGCTGAGCTAGGAAGAGGCTGCCACATTGTTGACCCGGAATTAGGGGACAGTATAGGGCAGCAATGGCGAATCTTTTAGAGACCGAGTGCCCAAACTGCAACCCAAAACCCACTTATGTATCGTTGGGTGTCAGGTGGGCATGGCCAATTGTGTGGGTGTGGCCCAATGGGTGGGCGTGGCCCATTAGGTGGGTGTGGCTGCGGTGGTAACAGCAGACTGGGTGGGACTAAAAAGCTCAATCCATCAGTTCCAACTTTGCATGATCTTTTTTTTTTCCAGTGAGAAGTTGAAATGGATTTATTAATTAATTTTTGATTGATTTTTTTTGTGCACACGACAGCGGAGGCCTAAAGCGAAAAGGTTTTTATAAAACCCAGCTGAAGGGTTAGGACTGGGGTGACGGTTCGTGTGCCCGCAGAGAAAGCTCTGCATGCCACCCGTGACACGCGTGCCATAGGTTCGCCACCAAGGGTATAAGAAATAGCAATGGTGAATGTGCAGATGGCCCTACTGTCTTTGGGCTCTTGCAAAGTCCTGGATGCAGGGTCATGAAAGGCCAGCAAGGAAAACACCCAATGTCCTAACCCACCCACGAACATACAATATCTTTAGGGAAACACCCCAAAAGGGAAGATGTTTAGTTCCTTCTGCTCTCTTATCTACAGTATGCCAGACCTACTGGGTGAAATCTTTTATCGTATGCGTCTCAGCTTTGCTGGATGGCCTGCTTATGTAACCAGAACGAATAAATACAAGGATTTCTTGTCTTTCGGGGCTGTTCTCTTGTAGAGGAGCCCGTCTTTTTGTTCAGCTGAATAAAAACGTAAAGCTGGAAGGCAACTTCTGGTTTCCTGTATTTTTTACCAGCGAAACCTCAGAACCCGCATATCAACTTCGCAAAGCATCTTCACCGGTGACTCAGAAAAATGCAGCGGGCTGGTGCCCCTCACACAAGGAAGGGTTGACTCAGCGCCGAGGGCACACATTGGCATTTACTTGCCCAGCTTGGCTGCCGTTTTCCCTGCACATGTCATCCCAAATGGGAGGATAACACAATTTTCCACCTCCGAGTCGTCCTTCCTCTCTGCCGCCTCCGTTTCTGCTTCCCCCTTGTAAAGAAAAAGAAAAGCAGGTGCTGGATGCTTTTAAGGCTACTGTGATCCACGGCCTGGTTAGCCAGATGTGTAGACTGGATTTGGCATTTTTATCCACCCGAGTCCTTCTCAAGGACCTGGGGTAGGCAGATGTCATTTGATGGCGTTAAAAGGTTTCATCGCAGGATGTCAGCCGTTCTGATTAAAGCTGCCTTTTGCCATTCCCAGGTGAGGATTTTGTCAATGCCAACGGGGTGGAAGTGGATGCTCCAGATGTTTTGGGATTGCATCCAAGGAAGCAGCTCCGGACAACACACTAGTGAGCTAGAGTATTGAAAGTTGGAGATCACAAATAGGCAAGGCTTTCTTCCCCCCCCTCACTGGCGAATACAGAGTAGAGAGAAGAGCGATAAAGATAAACACATGAAGGACGGTTGCAGGAATTGGATATGTCTAGTCTACTGAAAAGAAGGACTAGGGGTGACATGATAGCAGTCTTCCAAAAGGGCTCCATTGCTGGAGGTTTTTAAGAAGAGACTGGACAGTCACTTGTCTGAGATGGTATAGGTTCTCCTGCTTGAGCAGGGGGCTGGACTAGAAGACCTCCAAGGTCCCTTCCAGCTCCATTCTATTCTATTCCATTCCATTCCATTCCATTCCATTCCATTCCATTCCATTCCATTCCATTCCATTCCATTCCATTCTATTCTATTCTATTCTATTCTATTCTATTCTATTCTATTCTATTCTATTCTATTCTATTCCATTCCATTCCATTCCATTCCATTCCATTCCATTCTATTCTAAATATTTGAGGGGCTGCCACAAAAAAGAATGGGTTCAAGCTGTTCTCCAAAGCGCCTGAAGGCAGGACAAGAAGCAACGGATGGAAACTCATCAAGGAGAGAAGCAACCTAGAACTAAGGAGAAACTTCCTGACAGTTAGAACAATTAACCAGTGGAACCTCCAGAAGTTGTGAATGCTCCAACACGAAGTTTTAAGAAGAGACTGGATAGCCATTTGTCTGAAATGGTATAGGGTTTCCTGCCTGAGCAGGGGGTTGGACTAGATGACCTCCAAGGTCCCTTCCAACTTTACTATTATGAAAGAGCAGTCAACTGCCAGATTACAAATATAATTTTTGTTTCATTTGTCACAGCCAAGAAATCAGCCAAATCTCCATTATAGGCTCTATTTTGGCACTCTGCTCTTTGACAAACTGGCCCATAGCAAAACATGACCGCAACATTTGCTTAATGGCCACGACAAAAAAGATCTCAAACTGGGTTGATCTCATGACCAAACTGTCGCAACTTATAACCATCACGGGTGGGGTCCATTGCGGTCATAACTCGAGGACTGCCTATATCATCCCCATCTTTATCCTGCTTCAGAATGCTTGGAGGGAGCCTGCATGCCAGATGCAGCATCACCCAGGCTGAGGAATTCTGGGAATTGAAGTCCACCCATCTTAAAGTGGCCAAGCATGAGAAAAACTGAGCTAAATCCTCACCATCTCTTTGTCAGCTATTCCAGGGGTCTTCTAACTTGGCCCTTTTATGACTTGTGGACTTCAACTCCCAGAATTCCTCAGCCAGACATGCTGGCTGAGGAATTCTGGGAGCTGAAGTCCAAAGACTTAAACTTGTCAAGGTTGCAGACCACTGCCCTAGAAAACCCTTTGATTCCCTTTGATGGATGCATTCAGGGGATTGTGGGGGGGAGGAACCTGAATTTGAAATCCTGCACTGAGTAGCGGGTCAGACTAAATGCTCTTAAGGGTAATTTCTAATTTTAGGATTCTAAAACTTCTCCATGAAAGTCAACCATAAACAAGCAGGTGCATTAGAAGGTTAACCAAGTTGCACAATACAAACTGAAACACTTGAAGGTCTATCACTGGGGTCTTCAAACGTGGCCCTTTTATGACTCGTGGACTTCAACTCCCAGAATTCCTCAGCCAGGCATGCTGGCTGTGGAATTCTGAGAGTTGAAGTCCACGAGTCATAAAAGGGCCACGTTTGAAGACCCCCCCCCCCCAAGCTATTCTCTGTTGCCTGGAGCAGCTGGAAGGATTTGGAAGAAATAACAGCATAACTGAGTTAGGGAAGGGACCTTGGAGGTCTTCTAGTCCAACCCCCCCTGCTCAGGCAGGAAATCTTGTACTGTTTCAGACTCTCATTAAAAACCTCTGGTGTTGGAGCATCCACAAAGGACTGAAACTGGGAGGCAGAGGACAGCTTTGGCATGCCAACAAGGGCTTGGCAGAAAGCCCCATCGCAGCTGTTTGGACACCAGCTGGGACAATCTGCTCCTTGAAGCCGGTTGCAGCGTTTCAGGTCTCCAAGCCAGATGGCCGTGTGGAGGGTCCATAACTCAGCAAAGCCCAGATCACTTACTTTGCATATGGAAATAACAAGGGTGGCTTCCCCAGAGATGCCTGTTACACTGTGGCCAGGAACATGTTGATAATTAAAAGGCTGCTTGTATTTGTAATTAACCAAACAAGGTCCCCGGACAGGCCTGGGTTTATGCCTCCTTCCAGTCTTCCCCTTCCCCCTTCTTTGTGGCAATCTCATTTAAAGGTTGACTTCTTGTGCATCAAACACCAGGTATGCAAAATAGGTGGAAGGACCCCCCCAGGGAGATTTGGCTTGGATTGCTTGTTTTCTTCTGTCCCGCCTTTTGTTATTTTTACAGATAGCTCAGAGCAGTGGACGGATCCCACACATTTTCCTCCTCTTTATTTTCCCCACAGTAAAAACTTTGTGAGGCGATTTGGGCTTTGGCTAGCACAGGGGTAGGCCACCTTGGCTCTTTTACGACTCGTGGACTTCAACTCCCAGAATTCCTGAGCCAGGCATGGCTCAGCTTGGAAACCTCTCCCTTTCCCCTCAGCACGGCTGGCTCAGGAATTCTGGGAGTTGAAGTCCACGAGTCATAAAAGAGCCAAGGTTGCCTACTCCCTGGAGTGCAATGCAAATAGTCCTCAACTCACCACAATCGAGCCACAAAATCTCCCTTGCGAAGCTAGGCAGTTGTTAAGTGAGTTTGGCTCCATTTTACGACCTTCCTTGCCATAGTTGTTAAGTGGATCGCGGCAATTAAGTTAAACGTCTGTGGAGATTCTCAGTCATCCAGGTCATGGTTGTCCCAAAGGTGCTTAACCATAATGTAACTAAATTGCACCAAAGATGCTTTTTTTTCAGGAGGCAACTGGACTTTGTTTTTCTTTGAAGACATTTTGCTTCTCATCCAAGAAGCTTCTTCAGCTCTGACTGAATGGTGGGGAATGGAAGGATTTCTCCATGTGCCATACGTTTATAACAAAACAATCACTTCATAAAAGTATGGCACAACCCAGGAGAACAAACCCGTCAGGACAAGAGTCAGCAGTCCATCTGCATTTGAAAGACAAAAGCCACTCTTTCGAAGACAGCAAAGTCCGCATTCTGGACAGCAAGCTCCACATTCTGATCACATTCTGGCTTGAAAGAGGGGTCAAAGAGGCCATCTCTGTCCAAACTGAACAGCCCTCTCTGAACAGAGGGGAAGGGATACGACATCATCCATCTCCAGTCTACAACACAGTCCTTTCAGCAGCTCCAAGAAGGCTCCACACCCATTCACACCACTCAGGTGACCCTGAGGTCACAGGTAAGCCTCCAAGTGGCCTCAATGACCCACTAAAAGAAGGCAAATGACCAGCTGTCTGCAAGGAGTATAAATCCTCCCATTTCCCCACCATCCAGTCAGAGTTGAAGAAGCTTCTTGGATGAGAAGCGAAATGTCTTCTAAGGAAAAACAAAGAAGGTCCAGTTGCCTCCTTAATTCCTTTGGTGGAATTAAGTTAGTTACATCATGGTTAAGTGAACCCGGCTTTTCCCATTGACGTTGCCTGTCAGATAGTTTTCAAAAGGGGTTCACATGACCCTAGGACACTGCGACCACCACAAAGACGTCAGTTACCAATTTTGATCACGGGACTATGGGAAGGCTACCACGGTTGTGTAAAAAACAAAACGGTCATAAGTCACTTTTAGTGCCGTCGTAACTTCAAACGGTCAGCAAACGAACTGTGCTAAGCTGAGGTGCCTGCATGTATGTGTGTAGGCCAGAGAGGGCGCCATTTTTCTAGAAACGGGGATACCGTGTCACAGTCCCACGCTCTCGTTTGGAAGAATGAAAGAGAACACCGTAATGCATCATTCAGCTTGGTCATGTTTATTACATAAGATGGGTCCAGATGAACAAACCGTTCAAGGTCAGAAAGCAGCCAGTTTGCGGGGAACCGAAGCCCCTACTGCTTAACCAACCGCAACATTTGGTCAGTTAAGTCATCGTCCATTTATTGGGTATACATTCAACATACAAACGGACACAAATGCACACGAGGGCTGCCAAAGACAAGGGCTTTAGTTTGGCTTCCATAGGAGAGATCGGATTGGCTGTCTGCAGCAGCCGGACACAGCTCTCCGTCCTGTATCCTGTCCTTTCTGGAGGCAGAAAAATATTTCGGAAAGAGAGAAATGCTATCTGTTTCCCCAGCAGGCTGGAAGGCCAAATGGGCAGGGCCCAAGGGGTGTGCATTGTGCACAACACGGGGAGGAAGGGTGGGGTGGAAGGGACACCCTGCCACATTTCAAAATCCAATCTTCAGAGAAACCCCCCCCCCCACACACAGAATTTAACATATCCCAAATAAGCCTCATTTTGGGCGGGTGTGTGTGTGTCTTTAAAAGCTGTTTTTTTTAATCCATTATTCCCAACACCTAATCTTGAGTTGTAGGCGGCGAAAACGACAATTGCTCACCAAAAGCGAACACAGCTTGGGATGAAACTTAAACCAGCCTGATACGTGCAGAGATTCAACACATTCTCCAGATTGGTAAGTTGTTTCTGGTTCCTACCTCTTCTCACTCTTCCCGCCCCCCCCCTCCCAAAGTTGACTGAGGTCTCAAATTTGATTTTGCCTCCTCCCCAAAAGTCGATCTTGCAAGTATCACCACAAGTTGATCTCCCAACTATCTTCAATCGTTCAATGAAGGGATGAGATTCAGGCTGGCCATCCGTTACGATTTATGATGATTTTCAGTTCTGAGAGGCTGGAGTAGAAGCGGGATGACCTGAGTTCAAATCCACCCTCACTCACGGAGGTTCGGGGGACAGGTTTGGCCTGGCACCTCTCCCTCCACCCAGCCTACCTCACATACCGATAATTATTGTAGGCAAAAAGAGAAAAAACAAAAACAAAAAAAAAACAAATCTACACCGCCTTGAGCCCCTGTAGAAAAGTTAGAATAGAAATCTAATCAATAAATCTAATTTTTTAATATTTTTCTTTAGGGGAATGCAAGCCTTTTTCAGACTCTGCCTTTTGTCCTGCCTACTCCTTGCATTGCAAAAGTCCCACAGTCGTGCAAAACCTGCATTTCCACACAAACACAGTGTCACGGTTTCTCCAACGTAATTTAGCTCAGGTTATTAAACTAACCCCCTTTTGAGGGTGCAGCATACACAAGAACCATAAGCTTCACTCTCAGTTTTACACTAGGTGCTGGACATTTTGTGTGTCCTCACATCACAACTCCCACACACACACCTCAAAAGTGGGCTTTAAGCACATCCTCCTGTTTAGCAATACTTATTTCTCTCTGCAAATACAGGTCGTCCTTTACTTATGAACATAATGGAGCCCCCCCCCCAAAATTCTGTCACTAAGCAAGACAGCTGTTAAAATGAGTTCTGCCTCGTGTGTTTTTTTTTTGCCACACTTGTTAAGTGAATCACTGCGGTTGTTAAGTTAGCAACAAGGTTGTTAAGTGACTCTGGCTTCCCCATTGACTCGGCTTGTCAAAAGGTCGCCAAAGGGGATCACATGAACCCCCCCGGGGATGCTGCGACCATCATTAAGTAGGAACCAGTTGCTAAGAGTCTGGATTGTGATCACGTGACCATGGGGAGGCTGCGATCGTTGTGTGAAAATCGGTCCTAAGCCACTTTTTTCAGTGCCGTTGTAACTTTGAGTGGCCGCTAAACGAACGGTTATAAGTCGAGGACTACCTTAAGAAGATAAAATGAAGACGCCGACACCTCTTCCTTCTTCCCATCCGCATATCTTTGGCCAACTCTGTTCTTTTGTAACTGTGGTTTCGTTGCACTGTTTCTTGTTTTTTTAAATCCTTTCAACCATTCCTAAACCACTCAAGAGTTGCTGAGCCAGGTGACTTATGAATTTAATAAATTACTATTATTATTATTATTATTATTATTATTATTATTATTATTATTATTATTATTATTATTATTAGCTGGAAGATGGAAGCATCTTGGCTGTCAGGAATGAGGAGGATTGGATGAGTTTTCCAGTGGTGCAGATTGTTAAGACTCATTCAAAGTGATGAATTTTATGAATAGCAAGAAAATAACTTCCCTCTAAGATAAGAAGCCCAGAATCTGAGGCATTTGAACACAGCTTTGAGCAAAAAAAAAAAAACGTTTGTGGCTGAATTCTCACATAAAGAAAATGTATTAAAGACACGGGAATAAACATGCCAACAGTTCGATGACACGACTCCCCCCTCCAAAAAAAAAAAGCAAAGCAAAGCAGAAAATTGGTCTCGATGAACTAGGCTAGAAGTTGTAAAAATAAACCTTGGGTGGGAGGCAACGGCGAATCGCGTGTGGCTTGTCGCTGAGAAAAATTGGATGGATTCACAGAACATAGAAGAATCATAGGCTGGAAGGGACCCTGGAGGTCATCTAGTCCAACCCCCTGCTAAAAGCAGGTGTCCTTATTACCATCCCAGTGAAATGGTAAATCCAATCCATTTTTTAAAATCCCCATTGTGCCTTTGTGTACAGGTAGTCCTCGACATAACAACTGCAACCCAGCCCAAAATTTCTGTGGCTAAGTGAGACATTTGTTAAGTGAGTTTTGCTCCCTTTTATGATCTTTCTTGCCACAGTTGTTAAGTGAATCACTCCAGTTGTTAAGTTAATAGCATGGTTGTTAAGTGAATCTGGCTTCCCTGTAGAGTTTGGTTGCCAGAAGTTCGCAAAAAAGTGGTCACAAGATGCAGGGACACTGCAACCGTCATAAATATGAATCAGTTGCCAAGCATCCGAATTTTGATCCTGAGACCATGGAGATCCTGCAACCGTTGTTAAGTGTGAATAATGGTTGTAAACTACTTTTTTTCAGTGCTTTTGTAACTTTGATTGGTCATTAAACTGTTGTAAGTCGAGGACTAGCCATATTTCCCAGTTTGGCTCCGCTCCAAGCCCACTTTGCTTCTCCTACAGAGTTTAATTGTATTTAAAATTCAAATGAAATTTTTTTTTTACCTCCCATGCTTTTTCTTTTGTCCCAACCCACCATTTTGAGCACTGTGGCCAGCATAGCCCCTTCGCCCATCAAAGGCCCAGCCGAAAACATCAGAAAACAGACCAGCTCTCTCGTAGCTCATCCCCAACTCTTAACTTTTAATGTCTTCATGTTTTTAAGGTTCTGATGGATTTATATTGTGCTTTTATGACATTGCAAGACTCCCAGAGTCAGTGGACAGCGAGGTGGGCTTATAAATTTAATAAATAAATAAATTCCATCCATTATAAATCTTCTCTCAAACCCCCACAAAAATACCCCTTGTTCCACTTACAAAAACCACATCCGCAATTCCAAAGCTGCAAAACAGTAGGACACACAAGAGAAGATACATTTGCACACCAAAATGCACACCCGTAGGAATCATACAGGCACAGGGATTCGGAGAGCAATGTGCAAGGCCCAAACGGATGATCAAAAGCACACGGGGGTCTTGCACGAGGCACCCACAGCACGATTACAACTCTGGGGCTGATCCTACAGAACCATCATTTTGCTTCCTCCCTGGCTGGATATATGTGTGTGTGTGTGTGTGTGTGTGTGGGCGCGCACGCGTGCAAAGATGTGAGTATTGCCACACAACTGCCAATGGCCTGTTTCCTTCCAGGTCCCAAAAGAGCAGGGGTCTTCAAACTTGGCCCTTTTACAACTTGTGGACTTCAACTCCCAGAATTCTCAGCCAGGCATGTGGCTGAGGAATTCTGGGAGTTGAAGTCCACAAGTCACGAAAGGGCCAAGTTTGAAGACCCCTGCCGAAGAACAATCAGCAAAGGGATGCTATGATTAACACACAGTTTCTCAACCGTGCGAACTTTAAGAGGTGTAGACTTCAACTCCCAGAATTCCCCAGCCAGTGAACTGAGGCCTACCCATCTTAAAAGTGCTCAAGGTTAAGAAACACTGGATTAATTTATTGCACTACAGAACTCCAAGTTCATGAAAACCTGAGAAAGGGGCTCATCCCTCAGTTAAGCCCACCTCTAGAGTTGTTGGGAGAATAAAATAGAAACAATTATACTTAAAAAAAATCTTTTAAGGGAAAGCCATTGGAAAAATAGAACCCTTTCATAAATAAATAGATCTCTTTTTTTCCCCCTGAACTATAGACAACATCCTGGAAAGATGTTTTAATTCACATGCAGCCCAATCAGACTCCTTTTTCTTGAGGGAAGATTGGGGGGAGGGGAGATACTTAAGAGAAGCAGGAAGAGGGTTTAATTGTGGCTTCTTTGCTGTTTCTGCTACAATCCTGCCCAATGGAAGATTGGTGTGAAATGGATTCAGACTACAGGAGGAATAGTAAAGAGGGGATTTATACTTTAGGGAAAACCCTGATTGGCATTTCTTGTGAGCCCCTGGAGAAGAGAGAGAAAATGGGGAGGCCTGGAGAAATATGTGAAATTAGGAGAACCTGGAAACTACGAATTGTAGGAGAGATATTCCCAAAGTAGTTCTGTTTGGCCACCCAGAGCGGATGGGCAACCATAGAAATCTAAATAAATAAATAAGCAAATAACTCAGGTCTGGATTAAACTACCCAGGACCTACTACTAAGGAACTAGTAGAAGTTCCTATCTTTCTATCCAATCCAATCCATCCATCCATCCATCCACTCTGTCTGTCAATCACTCATCAACTATCTTCTATCTATATCTATCCAACTATCCCTCTACTCAGTCTATCCATCCCACCATCTATCTTCTATCTATATCAAACTATCCCTCTACTCACTCCATCCAATCATCTATCTATATCAATCTATCCCTCTACTCACTCCATCCACCCCTCCAATCCCGTCTATATCTATCCATCTATCCCTCTACTAGTCTATTCATCATCTATCTTCTATCTATATCAATCTATCCCTCTACTCACTCCATCCACCCCTCCAATCATCTATCTATATATATCCATCTATCCCTCTACTCAGTCTATCCATCATCTATCTTCTATCTATATCAATCTATCCCTCTACTCACTCCATCCACCCCTCCAATCATCTATCTATATATATCCATCTATCCCTCTACTCAGTCTATCCATCATCTATCTTCTATCTATATCAATCTATCCCTCTACTCACTCCATCCACCCCTCCAATCATCTATCTATATATATCCATCTATCCCTCTACTCAGTCTATCCATCATCTATCTTCTATCTATATCAATCTATCCCTCTACTCACTCCATCCACCCCTCCAATCATCTATATCAGGGGTGTCAAACTCAATTTCATTGAGGGCCACATCAGCATTGCAGTTGCCCTCAGGGGGCCAGGTAGGTGTGGCCTGGGTGGGCGTGGCCTACTGGGTGGGCATGGCTAAAGTGCATATGGTCTACTGGGTGGGCGTGGCCAGCTCTACATCGTTCGCATCAAGGGTGCCTATGGGGGCCTGGGCAGGAGTGGGACAGATCTGAGGGTCTCTGGCAGAAGGAGGGTTTCTGGGCCAGGGCCAAGGCAGTGGGGGCCATTCCCTCACTGTTTCCAGGATGGCTTCGCGGGCCGCATGAAACCAGTTCGCGGGCCAAATCCGGCCCCCGGGCCTTGGGTTTGACATGTCTGATCTATATCTATCCATCTATCTCTCTACTCAGTCTATCCATCCCATCATCTATCTTCTATCTATATCAATTGATTCCTCTACTCACTCCGTCCAATCATCTATATCTATCAATCTATCCCTCTACTCACTCCATCCATTCACCCTGTCTGTCTGTGTCTATCTGTCTCTGTCTGTCTGTCTATCATCTATCTATCTATCTATCTATCTATCTATCTATCTATCATCTATCTATCTATCTATCTATCTATCTATCTATCATCTATACTCACTCCATCCATCATCTGTCTTTCTGTCTATCATCTATCTATCTATTTCTGTCTATCCACCCATCTACCTAATCATCTATCAATCATCTTCTACTATCTATCTCTGGATAATTCATTAACCGTTCCTTAGTTGTCTGTCTGTCTCTCTGATGTCTATTCATAGACTGTAAGGTAATTTCTTTCAGCTCTCTACCATGTCATACATTCATACATTCTCTGACTGAGAATGTAATTTCCCGGTAATTAACTGAACTGTTCTGTCTTCTAATTTCTTGTTCACCATCCAGAATTGCAATAGTGAGACTGATTGCCATGAACCAATTGATTCAATGAGTAAACTTCCTCCACACACTTATATAAATCCCAAGTCGTCTTACACAACAATCCTGATTTTCTCCCTTGCCCATTCCCGGTGCAAAACTCACAAGCTTCAGCCAGGATTAACTGCTAACTGCTATTATAAAAATATAATAAATAATAATAATAACCCATTATTGCTGCACAATTAAGTTGGTTCTCTCCCTTGTCAGTTATTTGGCTTTTTTTTCCTTTTATTTCCTGGGGAATTTTCTTCTGTTTTTTTTTTTTTTGCAGAGGCAGAATTTTCGAGCAAATCAAGGTTATTGCAAACTTTGCCTGAAAAGATTTTCTGCCTCCTACCCCTATTTAACTTGACAAGTTTACTGCAGGAAAGCCAGGGGCTTGTAGACTTTGCACCTGAAATATTCCCGTAACATGTTTTTTTTTAATCCAAAGTTACAAAGGAAGAGGAAGGGGTTCCTCTTTGATTGTGCCAACTTATTTCCGGAAATCTTTTCTCTGCTTCCATCATTTTTAGAGCAGGAATAAAGAACTGGATATAGGGCCTTTGGGCATCCTTTCAATCACAGCTAGTCCTTACAGCCACAACGGAGCCCAAAGTTTCCATTGTTAAATGAGTCTCACCCCATTTTTACGACTTTTCTTGCCAGAGTCGTTAAGTGAATCACTGCAGTTGTTCAGTTGTTAAGTGAATCTGGCTTCGCCCATTGACCTTGCTTGTCAGAAAGTTGCCAAAGGGGATCACGTGATCCCGGGATGCTGCAACGGTCCTAAATAGGAGCCAGTTGCCAAGTCTCTGAATTTTGATCACTTGACCCTGGGGAGGCTGCAACGATCGTGTGAAAAACGATCGTGTCACTTTTTTCAGTACTGTTGTAATTTTGAACGGTCACTAAATGAATGGTTGTAAGCCGGGGACCATGCGTACAGCCATTTTTATGGCTTCCAACACAAACTCAAGATTTATTCAAACTTTCTTCTGCAAGAACCTAAAAAAATGCTGTCTTGGCACCACCTCCAAGGTGGCATATGAAAAGAACAGCCTATTTCCATCAGTTCTGTATGTGTCATCCTCATTTAGCAACCACAATTGGGACTGGCAACTTGGCTGTTAAGCAAAACAGTAGCTAGTGAAAACCATGCGTGTACTTGAGATCATACTACAGCTTCTACCAGCCGGCGAGGGTCACAAATGTGAGGATTGGTCGCAAAGTTACTTTTTCACTACCTTCAATGAAAACGGAAAACGGCCACAGTCCCTCAACGAGGACTACCTTCATGGCACGTCTGTGGACTGCTCATGCACGGCACCCAGGACTGTTCAAACTGGGATCACTGATGAAAGATTGTCAAATAATCTTCTAAAGACAAAGGCATCCACGATGATCGTTATATTTGCGGGAGGGGGGAAAAACGAAGCTCGATTCTGATCAGTATTGGCAGTCCTTGACTTACAATCACAACCGAGTTCAAAATTTGTTAGTTGGGGCCCATACGACCACCTTTCTTGCCACAATTGTTAAGTGAATCATTACAGTTAGTAACGCGGTTGTTAAGTGAATCTGACTTCCCCTTGACTTTGCTTGTCAGAAGGTCGCAAAAGGGGATTGCGTAACCCTGGGACACTGCGACCGTCATAAATATGAACCAGTTGCCAAGTGTCTGAATCGATCAGATGTTGAGAGTTTGGAAAAAATTCAGAGAAGAGCATCTAAGGTGATCAAAGGCCTGGAGACTAAAACATACAAAGAACGGCTGCGGGAGACATGATAGCAGTCTTCCAGTATCTGAGGGGCTGCCACAAGTCAGAGGGGCCAGGTTGTTCACCAAAGCACCAGAGGGAAGGACGAGAAACAGTGGTTGGAAACTGGTCAAGGAGAGAAGCAACCTGGAATTAAGGAGAAACTTCCTGAGGACCATCAACCAGTGGAACAGCTTTGCCTCCAGAAATCGTGGGCGCTCCATCACTGGAGATTTTTAAGAAGAGACTAGACATTCACCTGTCTGAGATGGTACAGGTTCTCCTTCCTGAGCAGGGGGCTGGACTAGAAGACCTCCAAGGTCCCTTCCAGTTCTATTCTATTCTATTCTATTCTATTCTATTCTATTCTATTCTATTCTATTCTATTCTATTCTATTCTATTCTATTCTATTCATCATGTGACCATGGGGATGCTGCAACGGTCTTAAGTGTGAAAAATTGACATGTCACTTTTTTCAGTGCCGTTGTAGCTTTGGTCACTAAATGACCTGTTGTAACTTGAGGCCTGCCTGCAAAAGTTGGGTTTTCCTATCCTTCCCGATTCAAGTTTCAGGGTTGCTTAATGGTCTTTTCCCCCTACAAAATGTTACTGAGAGTCGCAGCTGCCAAAATGAACAGGACTTTTCACACGTACCTAGGAAACCCTGTGTTCCAGCCACTGATGCTCAAATCCATTCACAGCAGCAAAGAGTAATCGTTATTACAGTCCTCATTTAGCGACTGCCTTGCTTACCGACCATTTGCAGTTACAACTGGGATGAAAAAGTAACTTTACAACCAATCCTTGGTTTTATAACTTGCGCAAGTCTGTAAAGCAAAGTTGAACGAGACGATAAACACGGCCAGTTTTACTCAGCCACCATTTTGCTTAATAACCCAAACTGCTTGTCCTGATGGTGGTCACTAAAGGAGGACAACCTGTATTACTATTTAAAGATTACTGGCTGCCCAAAAAAGTAGGCAGCCAGTGGCTGCAGCAAAATAGTAAAGGGAGTTTTACATACCATTCAGAATCCACTAGACTCTGGGTGGTAGATAAAAATTTCTTTCTTTACTTTGCCTAGTGCAGGGGTAGGCAACCTCGGCTCTTTTATGACTCGTGGACTTCAACTCCCAGAATTCCTGAGCCAGCATGGCTCAGCTTGGAAACCTCTCCCTTTCCCCTCAGCATGGCTGGCTCAGGAATTCTGGGAGTTGAAGTCCACGAGTCATAAAAGAGCCCAGGTTGCCTACCCCTGGCCTAGTGTCTGCCTACTTTTCTGCAATACAGGTAGTCCTCAACTTACGCCATTCATTTAGTGACCGCTCAAGTTACGGCACTGAAAAAAGTGACTAATGACCATTTTTTCACACTTATGACCAATGCCATGATCAAAACTTGGATGCTTGGCAACTGACTCACATTTATGACGGCTGCAGTGATCCAGAGTCCTATGAGTGCCTTTTGCGATCTTCTTTCAGCCAAAGTTAAAGGAGGAAAGTAGATTCCCTTAATGTGTTAGTCAATAAACAACTGTGGCAAGAAAACTCGTAAAGTGAGGCAAAACTCACTTAACTGTCTTTCTTAGCAATGGAAATAACAGAATAACAGAGATGGAAGGGACCTGTTCTGTACCAGCCTGCTACCGGCCCTGCAGAAAAGGCAGGGACAACCCCTCCACAAACGGCAAGAGGCTGGAATACGCTTGCCAAATTTGTTGCAACAAAAACAAACAAGACACAACCAAGAAACAGAAGCTTAAAGAAACATGAACCATCCCAGCAGTTGCCTTCAGCAAACCAGCCCTCCCAGACATTCCCCTTATATAGAGTTCAGGGCGTGGCTTCTCTCTGCCTCCTTCCGAGAAGCCCCATTGCCTTCCTCTGTTTACTCCTGATTGACTGCCTCCTGCGTCGGGCGTCCTTGAACAGGGCCAGCTGTGGGTCATCTTCATCCAGGCTGTCAGGCTCACACAGCTGGGTCTCCGTGGGGACCAAGTGGGAGGGGCCTGGCTGAGGGCTATCATCAGCAAGATCTTCAACCCCCTCAGCAAGGTCTTCAACACCCCCCTCCTCCTCCTCTGAGTCGTCCGACCCAACTGCCGAACCCACAGGCTGACCCTGAATCACAACAGGACCTTGGAGGTCTTCTAGTCCACCTCCCTGCTCAAGCAGGAAACCCTGTACCATCCCAGACTGTCTAATCTCTTGTTAAAACCCTGCAGCGATGGAGTGCCCACAACTTCTGGAGGCAAGTCGTTCCACTGATTAATTGTTCAGTCAGTAAATTTTATTTTAGTTCCAGCTTGGTTTTCTCCTTGATTAATTTTCATCCATCGCTTCTTGTCCTGCCTTCTGGTGCTTTGGAGAATAGGTTGACTCCCTTTTCTTTGGGGCAGGCCCTGAGATATTGGAAGACTGCTATCATGTCACTACTAGTCCTTCTTTTCATTAAACTAGACCAGGGGTGGGCAACCTTGGCTCTTTTATGACTCGTGGACTTCAACTCCCAGAATTCCTGAGCCGCCATGGCTCAGCTTGGAAACCTCTCCCTTTCCCCTCAGGACGGCTGGCTCAGGAATTCTGGGAGTTGAAGTCCACGAGTCATAAAGGAGCCAAGGTTGCCTACTCCCTAGAGTGCAATGCAAATAGTCCTTAACTCACCACTAGACATACCCAAGCCAGCAAGCAACCGTTCTTTGTATGTTTTAGCTTCCAGTCCCCTACTCAAATTTGGGGCTCCATTGTGGCTGTAAGGCAAGAACTACTTGTGCCAATATATATACCCAATATATATACCCAAGGTATATATTCAAGACGATCAGGGCCCCAGCATCGACTCTTACGATCTGCTGGGAATCACTGGAAAGTTATAGCCTGAATGACTGCATGCCCACCATGCAATCTCCATTACAGAATCCATCCACCTTCCAATTGACCCCATACAACGCCCCGTAAAGTGATAAAGAGGGGCACAACGAGACCACAGACTAAACACAACAGATGTTGTTTAGTCTGCTTCCTAACCAGCCTTTTCATAGGGAGAAGCCTGGCTGGGTGCTTTCCCAGACCCTGGAGAATGAAAAGACAGGAGGTTCTGCCTAAGGGTGCTTGGTGGCTGAGTGGTGTAGTGGTGCTGGATTAGAGGTGGACAGAGACGCCGGTTCCTGGGCCTCATCAGCCACCAGAACTCACTGGTTGATTTTGGGCCCATCTCTCCCTCTCAGGCCAAGCCACGGCTTGGTGGGGGGAAAAACCAGGTCTAACGCTTTAAAAACGACGCTAATCCTCAAAAGGATCATCAGAGCAATGCAAGAGAGCTGCCAGCCCAGAAAGCACATTTCCTTCGTTGTTAAAAAAACAACAAAAACCTCTGACTAAAGCAGGAGGAGGCAACCTTGGCTCTTTAATGACTCGTGGACTTCAACTCCCAGAATTCCTGAGCCAGCCTGGCTCAGCTTAGAAACCTCTCCCTTTCCCCTCAGCATGGCTGGCTCAGGAATTCTGGGAGTTGAAGTCCACCAGTCATCAAAGAGCCAAGGTTGCCTACCCCTGGACTAAAGTATTCACAGTTGCTTTTCTGTGTCTCACTGGTTGACCTAAAGGCACGGGATCTGTGATTAATGATCTCTGCAACTCTACCCCGATTCCCCCCAAGGATCCACAGAAGAAGGCACCATAGGGAAAAGGGAGGGGGGAAAATCACAGGCAGTCATAAAGTGAGTCATCATGTCACTGGATCCATTTTTTTTGAGGGGGGGCAGTATTTTAACTGCAGCTATTCAGTGAATCATGTGAATCCAGTCTTCCCAACTGACATTTTTCTTGTCAGAAGCCATCTGGGGAGGTCGTAAATCAAATCACGTAATCGCAAGATGTCGCATTCATCATACTTGCGAGCTGGTTGACAAGTGCCTGAATAGCAATCATACGACCATGGGGATGACGTAATGCAGGTCATAATGTCAGGGACAGGTCATTAGCCACTTTTTCTGAGGTCACTGTAACTTTGAACCTTCATTTTATACAAATAATCGTAAGTCAAGGACTATCCCTAAGTCATTGCTCCAGGGAAGCAAAATGCAAACTGATCTGTCACTTAATAGAAATCAGTCTGAAATAAAGAGAATTCCACAAAATGGCGGCTTTAATCCTGAGCGCCAACACACTTTTGGTCCTTCGTGGCAATGTTTCACATTGCACATGGTTTTATGTTGTCTGGACTTCAACTCCCAGAATTCCCCAACTCATATGTGTGGACTTCAACTCCCAGAATTCCGCCTGTTGATTTCCCCCTGCTGGCTGGGGATTTCTGGGAGTTGAAGTCCACACAGTTTAAACGACCAAGGTTAAGAAACACTGTCCTAGGGATGAGCAAAGATGGGCCTGAAAGACTGACCCCCATTCTTCCTGATGTCCCCTCAACAGGCCTCTCCCCTTTGGGTTCAGCACGGTGCGTGGCATATAAGGCATTGCGTATGCGGTTTAACTCCTAAATATATATAATTTTTCTCTCTGTATTTTATATATATGTATATATATATATATCTATATATATAAGTATGTATATATTTTACACACACTGGATTAAATTGCATGAGAATCTAGATATGGCTTTTCACGGAATGGACACAGCAGGGCGAGGCGGGATGAAGAATGAACAGCCACACAGGAGCCAAACTTTGGGGGAGGAAGAGGGCGGCTCCTTCGTCCCTGGCACCCTGTCTCCTGGCTAGGGAAAACCACCCCAAGCGCACTGCTCCTCCTGCAGAGGCAGAAGTCCCGCCAAGCTTCCCTGACGCCGTATCCCATGTGCCCCAGCCCCACTTGGTTAAGCACACGACTGTGCGGGCCCTTCTTCCCCGCTAATATTGCAGAGCAAGTGATGGTCAGCATGACAGAAAAAGAGCCGAGAGAAGTACCACAGAACTGCCCCTTTGCCAGTTCACGCTGCCCCACAGCTAGCGCGAGGGGCGTCCTATCCTCCTGGCCCGACCAGATCCCCCTGCCTCCTGCAGATTAAATCGAGGGTCACAAATTGGACGGAAGTCTAGATTTTGCTGAGTCCGTATCAGGGGCGCTAATGATGGAATCCTTGCGGGCAGTGCCTGAGTCCTGCTGAATGCCTGAGGCGGCTGTCCCAGGGTATGCGGCGGCCATGGTTATCTGGTGGGGCACCCGGGCTGCCGGCCGCAATGTGGCTGGCGGGGTGTTACCAGCATTCTGGGTCGAAGTGGCAGGCGACGACGGTGTGGCCCCCTGCCCAGGGGTGATCGAAGCGGTGGACTCGTGAGCCGAGGACGGCGGGCTCTGGCCCGGCGTCTGAGGAGCGCCGTGGGGGAGGGAGGGCTGGGAGGCTGAAAGAGGCCGAGTCTCCTGGCTGAGACTCCTCGTGTGAAGGGCCTGGGTGCTTTTGTGAGCCGCCAGCCGCTGCGGCGACCCGGGCGGCTTCTGCTGAGTTAGCGAGAGCTGGGACCCTGACTGACCCTTGGCACCCCCGTATGGGAACGTCCGGCTAGTGTGAGGGCTTTGGGAAGAGGGACTGGACACCACAGAGGGGAAGGGGCCGGTGGAAGAGGCCAGCGGAGGCTGGGGAGGGGGGTGCTGCTGCTGGAGTGGGACGTTGGGCTGCAGGGGCCGCGGCACGTTCTGGAGCACAGGGCCACCCAGTTGTTGCTGCTGCTGTAGGCTCAGCTGTTGCTGGTGATGCTGCTGAAGCAAGGCTGGTGAGATGGCAAAGGCCCCTGGGAGACCGCCTTGGTACTGGAGCCGGCGGACCATCCGTGGGGAGCCGAGGCTGATTGGGCCGACTAGTGGGTTGGCCATCTGCGGGCAGAAGCTCATAGCCACAGCCTGCTGGAGGGTGGCGATCGCCGAAGTGACCTGGGGCTGAGCGGGGGTGTACACGGCGGTGTGCTGATGGAACTCGGCCTGCTGAACCATCTCCCGGTCGTACTTGACAATCTCCTGGATAATCTCGTTCTCCTGGTTGTTGAAGACGCCGGAATTGAGGTCGTGCTGCACCTTGTGCAGGAGAATGGAGTTTTTCTTCCCTGCAAGAGAAGAGCAGAAGACAATGGCTTCCTTGCAGTCCAGGTCCACCCTTCCAAAGCTGCTTTTCCCAAAGGCCAACTGGACTTTTTTTGTTTTTTTTTCCTTGAAGACGTTTCGCTTCTCATCCCAAGAAGCTTCTTCAGTTCTGACTGAATGGGGGAGAATGGAAGGACTTATATTCCTTTGCAGTCATCTGGTCATTCGCGCTCTCTCTGAGAATCGTTGAGGACACTTGGAGGTTTAATCTGTGCCCTCAGGGAACTGCTGAAAGGTCAGTCCTCAGAGAGAACGCGAACGACCAGATGACTGCAAAGGAAAATAAATCCTTCCATTCTCCCCCATTCACTCAGAACTGAAGAAGCTTCTTGGGATGAGAAGAGAAACGTCTTCAAGGAAAAAACAAAGTCCAGTTGCCTTTAGAAAAAGCAACTTTGGGACAACCATGACCGGGATGACTGGGAACCTCCATAGATAGGCAGGTCCACTGACGTCTTTGCATAGCACCTCCCGTACCCATGGAAAACTACAGATAGTCCTCAACTTACGACCAGTTGCTTGGGGACTGTTCGAAGTTACAATGGATCTACCTGGGGGGAAGGTACTTACAATCCAGTTTCAAAGTTCCAATGGTTGCTCCCCAGTCACATGACCACACTTCGGACGCTCACCAGCTGGGCTGCATTTAAGGCTGTTTGCAGCATCCCGCGGTCACATGACTTGTGTTTTAAGATGGTTTTGCCGCAAACCGACATTTACTTCCAGTTCTCGACACAACTGCACCCATAGCAAACCATGGGTTCATTTAATGACGGTGGTATCCGCTTAACGACCACTACGAAAAAGGTTGTTTAAATTGCAGCTCTGACTTTTGAGATATTCAAGCTGCCCAGGGTCACTTTGGGAGATGAGAAGCAGAATGAACGAATGAACGAACGAACGAACCAAGCAATCAATCAACCAATGAAAATAAATATTTTCAAAGCACTTGAAACAAAGCGCTTGAACTAAGTGGGTTTCCTACATGAGATGGGACATTTCATGGAAGAGTTAGGCTCAAATACCTGAAACATCTTGAATGCAGGTAGTCTTCAACTTACACACATTCATTTAGTGACCATTCAAAGTTACAATATCATTGAAAAAAGGGACTTATATCCATTTTTCACACTTACAACTGTTACAGCATCCCCAGGGTCACATGATCAAAATTCAGGCACTTGGCAACTGAGTCATATTTATGATGGTTGCCGTGTCCTGGGGTCACGTGATTCCCCTTTTGCGATCTTCTGACAAGCAAAATCAAGGGGGAAGCTGGATTCATTTAACAACTGTCTGACTTAACAACTGCTGTGATTCATGTAATAACAGTGGCAAGAAAGGTTGTAAAATGGACAAAAGTAATTTAACAAATGTCTCGCTGAGCAGCGGAAATTTTGGGCTCAATTGCGGTCATAAGTTGAGGACTATATATGTCAGGGGTCTTCAAACCTGGCCCTCTGATGACTTGTGGACTTCGACTCCCAGAATTCCTCAGCCAGCGTGCCTGGCTGAGGAATTCTGGGAGTCAAAGTCCACAAGTCATGAAAGGGCCATGTTTGAAGACCCCTGACCTATATCGTACCTCTAATGGGCAGCTCATAGTTTCCAAATAAAATCTGGATGCCTTTTTTTCAGAGTGTTCAGCTGGGACACTATGGCCCATCAGCCCCGCCCATTCCCTCCCCATGCCAATTCTCCCAGCATACCAATGCGATCCAGGCGATCCAGAGCAACGGTTTCGAAAGCCCGCCTCATCATGGGGTATTCCTCTAGGACCTCATTAAAATTGTCCACAGAGAGGGAATACAAGCGACAATAGGTGTCCGCGCGAACACTCGCTGTGCGACGCCCTCTGGTCAGGAGGCAAATCTCTGGAGAAAAGATGAAAAAGTGAATTCAAATCCACAAATTAGATTCCCAATGACTTTCCCCTTAATGATAGAGGAATACATTCCCCGTAGGGTTAAACCCAACTTCTTCCTGTTGTGCACAAAGCCTACCTAGATATTTACCGGATCCAATGTTGTCTTTTTTCCCCCTTCAACTATTTCCAGTCAAGCCGGTTGCTATAAGTGCCATAATTTTAAATTAAGTTATCTTTTTCTTTCCTCAACCCGAAGATCAAAAAAATTCTTTGCGGCCATTTTGTCCTCTGGGCAGTTTGAGACTTGCTCATGCCTATCTTGACAGCCATTTTGGGAATGGTCAAGTCCTCTGTGGCAGCCATTTTGAAACCGCACCAAACTTATGTTCTCCACATGCCAACGGTACCTCATTTTAGGAAGGCAACGAAACCTGTCCTTAGAATGCCACAGATATGTAAATGAATGAAGATGGCCTTGATTTATCTCACCTCCAAAGTAGGAACCATCTGAAAGCTTCATCTCTTTATTGCCTTTTGTAAGGACACTGACCACCCCATGCTGGATGAAGTACATCTTTTTCCCGATGGTCCCTTCTCTGATGATGTAGTCCCCTGGTTGAAATACTTCAAATCTCAGTTTGGTGAGCATAGCTGTGACAAAATTGGGGTCGGCGTTGGCAAAGAGTGGCATGGAGGCCACCAGTTTGCGACAGTTGAAGTTGACGATCTCCTGAAGAGCGACAGACAAAAAAAAATGTCTTAACATGATTTATTGCAAAAATCGCTCAGCTTTTTCTTACACGTTCCTTTGTGTCAAGAGAGGACAACTGTTCATTAATAAGCCACAGTGCTGTTTGTGGGACCTCCATGTTCTCTTAAAAAAGGGCGGGCTCAGACTTTTGTGTTAAACCCCCCCCCCCAATTTTTTGAAGTTTGGGGTCCTTTTAAGATAGGAAGTTGGAATCTTAAATCGGTGTTTCTCAACCTTGTAATTTTACGTTGTATGGAATTGCTGTTGGCTGGGGAATTCTGGGAATTGAAAGTCCACAGATCTTAAAATTGCCAAGATTCAGAAACACTGATTTAGACCAACCAACCTTAGTTAGCAGATCCCAGAAAGAGATAACCCATGAAATGACATACCAAGGTTGCCTAAGGTAAGGTAAAGGTAAAGCTTCCCCCGCACATGCGTGCTAGTCGTTTCTGACTCTAGGGGCCGGTGCTCATCTCCGTTTCAAAGCCGAAGAGCCAGCGCTTGTCCGAGGACGTCTCCGTGGTCATGTGGCCGGCATGACTAGATGCCAAAGGCACACGGAACACTGTTACCTTCCCACCGTAGTGGTCCCAATTTTTCTACTTGCATTTTTTTTACATGCTTTCGAACTGCTACGTTGGCAGAAGCTGGGACGAGTAACAGGCACTCACTCTGCTACGCGATGCCTAAATATGGAGGCTCTGTTTTCAAGTTCAGTCTGATGAACCATTGTGGGGATTGGATAAGTCTAGTCTAACAAAGAGAAGGAGTAGCAGTGTTCCAATATCTCAGGGGCTGCCCCAAAGAAGAGGGAGTCAAGCTATTCTCCAAAGCACCCGAAGGCAGGACAAGAAGCAACGGATGGAAACTAATCAAGGAGAGAAGCAACCTGGAACTAAGGAGAAATTTCCTGACAGTGAGAACAATTAATCAGTGGAACAACTTATCTCCAGAAGTTGCAGGTGCTCCAACACTGGAGGGTTTTAAGAACAGATTGGACCGCCATTTGTCTCAAATGATACAAGGACTCCTGCTTGAGCAGGAGGTTGGACTAAATTCTAGAAGACCTCCAAGGTCCCTTCCCACTCTGTTTTTCTGTTAAACTCTGCGATTGGACTTTGACAACCTTCAGCCAAGATCTACCCCTTGCTTGTCCACCTTCTCATGGTCCATCCCCTTACGGTGCATGGCTGAGTCTTACCTCTCGCAGAGGCTCGTTCAGCTCCTCAAGGATGCTGTCCTCATCAAACATTTTGCCCTGGTAGCGATGTTCATAGTAGTCATGGATCTTCTGCCGGAAGTCAGCGGGCAGCTTGTGGAAGGACATGTACTGTTCCACTTGCTTGTACTGCAGGAGGCAGAAGGTGGAGAGGAGAAATAAAGTGGGAGAGTTTAAGCAGAATGTCTCACTTGAGGAATGCAAAGAAGAGGGAAATCAAACCAAGTTGGAGAAAGGTCTGTTGCAGAGGTCCCCAACCCTCGGTTTGTGGACCTGTACCGGGCCGCGGCATGCCAGCAACAGATTCCGCACAAACAAGCAAAGCCCCATCCGTGGGATGCGGGCAGCGCACGAAACCACGCAGTCTCCTGTCCGTGGAAAAACATTTCTCCACGCAACCGTGGTGCCCCAAAAGGTTGGGGACCTCTGGTCTATTGCATCACAGCTGGCAACAGCTGCTTCCCTGGCTGCTCAGGAGCCAAGGAGAAAAGGGAGCAGACTCAGGAAAAGAGACTTCTGCCAAAAAACTAAAGACAGGGAAAAGTACGGTAAAAGGTAAAGGTAAAGGTTCCCCCGCACATGCGTGCTAGTCGTTTCCGACTCTAGGGGCCGGTGCTCATCTCCGTTTCAAAGCCGAAGAGCCAGCGCTTGTCCGAGGACGTCTCCGTGGTCATGTGGCCGGCATGACTAGACGCCAAAGGCGCACAGAACGCTGTTACCTTCCCACCGGAGTGGTCCCTATTTTTCTACTTGCATTTTTACGTGCTTTCGAACCGCTAGGTTGGCAGAAGCTGGGACGAGTAACAGGCGCTCACTCTGTTATGCGGCACTCGGGATTTGACCCGCCAAACTGCCTGCCGACCTTCTGATCGACAAGCTCAGCGTCCTAACCCACTGAGCCACCGCGTCCCTTTTCAGGGAAAAGTAGCTACCTTAAAAGAGAAAACGAGAGGCCAAATCAGGTAATTATAAGAGTTGGAATCCAAGATACAGGCAGACCTTGCCTTACAGCCATTTGTTTAAGTGACCATTTGAAGTTACAAGGGCACTGAAAAAAGTGACTTAGGACCGTTTGATCACGTGACCAAAAGTCAGATGCTTGGCAACTGTTTCATATTTATGATGATTGCAGCGTCCCGTGATCATACGATCTTCTCTTGCGACCTTCTAAGAGGCAAAGTCCATGGGAGAAGGCAGATTCGCATAACAACCCTGTTGCTAACTGATTCACTTGACAACTGTGGCTAGAAAAGCTGTAGCGGGCAAAACTCAACAACGGTCTTGCTTAGCAATGGAAATTTTGGGCTCAACTGTGGCCGTACATTGAGGACTACCCCCTACTCAAACCTCTAGGGCAGGGGTAGGCCAACTTGGCTCTTTTATGACTCGTGGACTTCAACTCCCAAAATTCCTGAGCCAGCCATGCTGAGGGGAAAGGGAGAGGTTTCCAAGCTGAGCCATGCTGGCTCAGGAATTCTGGGAGTTGAAGTCCACGAGTCATGAGGGAGCCAAGGTTGCCTACCCCTGGTCTAGGCCTAGGCTGCTTTATGACTCGTGGACTTCAACTCCCAGAATTCCTGAGCCAGCCATGCTGAGGGGAAAGGGAGAGGTTTCCAAGCTGAGCCATGCTGGCTCAGGAATTCTGGGAGCTGAAGTCCACGAGTCATGAGGGAGCCAAGGTTGCCTACCCCTGGTCTAGGCCTAGGCCGCTTTATGACTCGTGGACTTCAACTCCCAGAATTCCTGAGCCAGCCATGCTGAGGGGAAAGGGAGAGGTTTCCAAGCTGAGCCACGCTGGCTCAGGAATTCTGGGAGCTGAAGTCCACGAGTCATAAAAGAGCCAAGGTTGCCTACCCCTGATCTAGGTGTGTGTCGTGGGGGGGGGGGGAAAGAATATTTTAATCCATGGGCCATCCAAGTGAAAAGGGGAACAATTACTACTAATTAAACAGATAAGGAAAAGAAAAAAGATTACGCAGAGTATTACCAAACATCAGCCTTCCCAGGTAGAGCAGACAGGAAACTTGACCACATAAGCTAATTCTGCTTTATTGCATGACTACATTAACAGAATCTTTCAAGTCTGTAAGTGTAAATCTCCCACAGTCCCTTTTCACAGCCTGATAAATTATTAGGGAGGATTCCTTCTGAGTTTCTTTCTCTGCCTGTTATGCAGCTTTGGGCTCCCCCTCCTCTTCTCTTAATCTGATTGTTCTCTAAGGCCGGTTTGGCCTCCAAATTTGGCAACTTTAAGACTTCTGGACTTCAACTCCCAGAATTCCTCAGCATGGCTGGCTGAGGAATTCTGGGAATTGAAGTCCACAAGCCTTAAAATTGCCGAGTTTGGAAGCCCCTGCTCTAGGCAATCCCCCACTCATCTCCCAAGGTCTGTTAATTTTAATTGGGGAGGGGAGTGGTCAGAGACAAAGTTAGGTGACCCTTGCTTCAAATAAGATTACCCGAAATTCTCAAATAATTGCAAAATGATGTCCAAAAAAAGGAAAGGAGGGAGATTTGATTTGGAGAAAAATGGCAAATCAAGAATGCTGTCCACATCTTAAGTTTCTCGCTTATCCTTCCCAGGTAGAAACTGCCCCATCTTGCCACAGTTGTTAAGTGAATCACACCAGTTGTTAAGTTTGCATCACAGTTGCTAACTGAATCTGGCTTCCCCCATTGACTTTGCTTGCCAGAAGTTCGCAAAAAGTGGTCACATGACCTCGGAACACTGTAACTGCCATAAATATGAGTCATTTGTCAAGCATCCGTATGTAAATCACATGACCATGGGGATGCTGCAGTGGTCGTACGTGTGAAAAATGGTCATAAGTCCCTTTTTTCAGTGCTGTTGTAACTTCGAATGGTCACTAAATGAAGTGTCGTAAGTTGAGAACTACCTGTATTATAGGTTATACATTATATTATTTGGGTGTAGCAGTAATTATTTAGAAATGTGAAATATAAATAAGTAAAGTAAACAAATTATACTTTATAATATTAACCTGATTCTTAACACGATCATGATTTAGATAACTTAAACCTTTTAAGATATATTGGGGGTGGGTGTAGTTTATATTAATGGCCATGAAGTTACTTAAACTGTACATTTTAAAAATCTCCATTATATTGTTGGTGTCTATACACAGTACAGAGACCCAGTTTGTTGTAGTGGTTAAGGCACCACACTAGAAACTGGGAAACTGTGAGTTCTAGTTTCATCTTAGGCATGAAAGTAGACCAGCTAACTTTAGGCCAATTATCTAAGAACAGTGAGTTCTACTCCCACCTTAGGCATGAAAGCAGGCTGAGTGATTTGGGGCCAATAACCAGGAGATGCTGAGTTCTAGTCCCGCCTTAGGCATGAAAGCAGGCTGAGTGATTTGGGGCCAATCACCAGGAGATGCTGAGTTCTAGTCTCGCCTTAGGCACGAAAGCAGGCTGAGTGATTTGGGGCCAATCACCAGGAGATGCTGAGTTCTAGTCTCGCCTTAGGCATGAAAGCAGGCTGAGTGTTTTGGGGCCAATCACCAGGAGATGCTGAGTTCTAGTCCTGCCTTAGGCACGAAAGCAGGCTGAGTGTTTTGGGGCCAATCACCAGGAGATGGTGAGTTCTAGTCCCGCCTTAGGCACGAAAGCAGGCTGAGTGTTTTGGGGCTAATCACCAATAGATGGTAAGTTCCAGTCCTGCCTTAGGCACGAAAGCAGGCTGAGTGATTTGGGGCCAATCACCAGGAGATGCTGAGTTCTAGTCTCGCCTTAGGCACGAAAGCAGGCTGAGTGATTTGGGGCCAATCACCAGGAGATGGTGAGTTCTAGTCCCGCCTTAGGCATGAAAGCAGCCTGAGTGTTTTGGGGCTAATCACCAATAGATGGTAAGTTCCAGTCCTGCCTTAGGCACGAAAGCAGGCTGAGTGTTTTGGGGCCAATCACCAGGAGATGGTGAGTTCTAGTCCCGCCTTAGGCACGAAAGCAGGCTGAGTGATTTGGGGCCAATCACCAGGAGATGCTGAGTTCTAGTCTCGCCTTAGGCATGAAAGCAGGCTGAGTGTTTTGGGGCCAATCACCAGGAGATGGTGAGTTCTAGTCCCGCCTTAGGCATGAAAGCAGGCTGAGTGTTTTGGGGCCAATCACCAGGAGATGCTGAGTTCTAGTCTCGCCTTAGGCACGAAAGCAGGCTGAGTGATTTGGGGCCAATCACCAGGAGATGGTGAGTTCTAGTCCCGCCTTAGGCACGAAAGCAGGCTGAGTGTTTTGGGGCTAATCACCAATAGATGGTGAGTTCCAGTCCTGCCTTAGGCTTAAAAGCCAGTTGGCTGTTGTTGGACCAGTCACCCTTTTCCAGTCCTAGGAAACAGGCAATAGCAAACCACTTCTGAAAAACCTTGCCAAGAAGACTGCAGGGACTTATCCAGGCAGTATCCGAGAATAGGACACGACTGAATAGAAGGGGGGGGGGGAATACAGGTTGGGAAAGAAAAAGGAACCAAAGAGAAGGGAAAAAGGAGGAAAATGAAAAGAAATTACTTAAAAAAGCAGACAACTCCCCAAGCCTCTTGTACCTTTTCTTGATACTGGCGCCGAGAGGAATCCAGAGACTGGATGAGGGCCGTGGCGTGGCCAATGAACATGGCATAGCAAGTGGCTCCCACGATCATGCTCAGCATCGTCAGCCATATGTCTGTCATGCTTTCCGGCGCCTGGCGCCCGTATCCGATGCAAAGCATGTGGCTCATGGACTTGAAGAGCGCAAAAGAGTACAGCTCACTCCAGGAATCGTTCTACAACAGAGAAAGGACACAACTCCGGTTACAAAGACTGTCCTGCAAAGAGAATTAGGTCCATGCCCGTTTTTCTAAAAAAATTCATTCTAAGCCAATGTTATTTCGACGTTGAATCTTTCTTTTTATTAAGATCCAAAATTCTGAAGATGGGTCAGGAAGGGTGACATCGGAGATCAAAGGAACTGAAGGAAAGCGGGAAGCTGGGCTTTCATTTCTAAGGTGGGACTAGAACTCACAGTCTCCTGGCGATTGTTCCAAAGTCACCCAGACAGCTTTCATGTGTAAAGAAAATTTGGTACTGATGCTCTCTAGGTTTCTAGCTCAGCACCTTTACTATGACAATGAATGCATATTTCCCAAATTTGCCCAATTTCTGGAATGCTGTCCATGCCATTCTCAGGGAACAGATATTTACCCTTAGTTTCTGAGCACATCTGAAACATAACTTTGGATAAGGCAGCCGTTTCTCATTATACCTTTTCTCCTTTAGGCAAAACAGTAAAATAGAGGGAGTCCTCAACTTGCAACCATTTGCTTAACGTGTCAACGCTGCTAACATCGAATGTTCTTGCTTGACAAGAGATGCAGAAGTAGCCATTTCATACCGTATTTTCCGGCGTATAAGACGACTTTTTAAAGCATGAAAATCTTCTCAAAAGTTGGGGGTCGTCTTATACGCCCAGTCGTCTTATACGCCGGAAAATACGGTATGTTAAACTTGTGTATTGCTTTAAGAGATTGAGTTTAAGGTTGGGAGGGGGAAAGAGGAGGATTGGACCTTCAAGGCCATCTCTAACTAAAGAAGATAAGACCTTGGCGGGTTTTCTAACGGAAGGGAAACTGATTCTTTCAATTAATTGGAGAATATGATTAATGACAAAATTAGAAAGGTGGAGAATTGCGTTTAATATATTGTGCAAGGGGGCGGAGATTTCAGATTCCAGCTTCCTTCAAGCAAGCATTTGCCGGTGTATTAGGCTAAATAAAGGACTTTTAAGGTAAACAGTGCCTCAGTCACTTGAAAAGCCCATACACAAACGACTGTGTGAAGTTACAAACGCTGCAACCCACAGATAGTCTTCGACTTACAACCACAATTGTAAGTCAGAACTGAGGCAGAGTTTGACCTTTTTTTGCAATGGCCGTTAAGCAAATCACTGCAGTTGTTAAGTGAATCATGCAGTCATTAAGCGAATCCAGCTTCCCCCATTGACTTTGCTTGTTGGAGGCCCTCCAGGAAGATTGTTAATAATATATTATTATTATTATTATTATTATTATTGTTGTTGTTGTTGTTGTTGTTGTTGTCGTTGTTGTCGTTGTCGTTGTTGTTGTTGTTTAGAATAGAATAGAGCTGGAAGGGACCTTGGAGGTCTTCTAGTCCAGCCCCCCACTTAAGCAGGAGAACCTACACCATCTCAGACAGATGACTGTCCAGTTTCTTCTTGAAAATCTCCAGTGATGGAGCACCCACGATTTCTGGAGGCAGGCAGTTCCACTGGCTGATTGTCCTCACAGTCAGGAAGTTTTTCCTTAGTTCCAGGCTGCTTCTCTCTTTGATCAGTTTCCAACCATTGCTTCTCGTCTTTCCCTCTGGTGCTTTGGTGAACAACCTGGCCCCTCTGCCTTGTGGCAGCCCCCCAGATACTGAATTACTGCTATCATGTCTCCCCTGTTTCTAATAATAGCGGTCTTCACAGTGACCAGGACACCATCTCCTCTTTCCTCCTGACTCACCACCATCCCATTGATGGAGACCCAGCAGTCACTAGGGAAATCCTGCAGCATTGGAACGAGGAACTGGAGGCAGCCATCCCAGTGGCAGAGAAGCAGCATCATCGCGATGAGATTAATGATGCGCATCACCGCACTAGCCAGGTCGTACGTCATGTGGAATATCTGCGGCGGGAAAAGAGAAACACGTCAAATTGCAAAGAATTCCCGTTTTCGAGAAAGCAAAGCACTGTAAATTTCTTTGAGATTGCTATGAACCACCCAGATTTGAGAGTCATGCAGGTTTAATGAATTGTTATTACAGTTTCTGCAAACACTCACTAGCGCTGATGATGTTACCTAACCGGGTAATGAAACATCTGCAAGCAAACAACCAAGCTGAGAGAGTACCCACATTATTACAATAAATTAATATTACAGTCCAAGAATAGGATGAAGAGAAGCTTCTAGGCTGCTATGAGGCACTCTTATTCCTTTATTAAAACTGCAAGGGTCATACTGTAGAAGCCAGGAATTAGATGGTAGGATGGGAAGTGGGGTAGGTTTTAAAACATATCTTTCTTTTGTTGTTTTGAACCCCAAATTTGGGTTGAAGAAAAGTCCATTCTCCTCTAGTCTGCTGGAAAGAAGGACTGGGGGTGACATAATAGGAGTCATGCAATATCTAAGGGGTTGCCCCCCAAAAGAGGGAGTCAAGCTATTCTCCAAAGCACCTGAAGGCAGGACAAGAAGCAACGGATAGAAACTAACCAAGGAGAGAAGCAACCTAGAACTAAGAAGAAATTTCCTGACAGTGAGAACAATTAACCAGTGGAACGACTTGCCTCCAGATGTTGTGGGTGCTCCAGCATTGGAGGTTTTTAAGAAGAGACTGGACAAACATTTGTCTGAAATGGTATAGGGTCTCCTGTCTGAGCAGGGGGTTGGACTAGAAGACCTCCGGGGTCCCTTCCAACTCTGAGCCAAGGCTTGCTCTTCAGGATTTCATGGTATTTGTTTGGTACCGCTAAGGGGAAGATTTGGGATTGGCTTGTGTTCAGATGTCTTTTTTCCCCTTCATTTTCCAGTTTTGGTGAGAACCGAAACTGGATTTTTAATTATTAGTTTTTATTTTAAAAAATTGTACAGGATGAAGCCAGTTCAAATTTAAAGACAAAAGAAAGTAAAAATAAAGAGAAGTTAATAAGAAATAAAAGAAAAAAAGATCTAAAGGAATGGCTTCTGATTTCCTTTCCAACAATTATAAGCCCACTTATATTTTCTCCTCTCCATTACTGATTAATTTTCACCCAAATTTTAACTAGCCACAAGTGGCCAGGGCAAATCACTTGTAAGATTAGCTAGATCAGACATGTCAAACTCGCAACGTCACGTGACGTTACGCGACGTATCGGAGCCGTGTGCTTTCGTCATGAAGCGTCCAGCCCGCGGGCCAGCCATTTGACATCCCTGAGCTAGATACTTGTTAGATACATTATTATTTATTATCATTTATAAATATTTTTATATATATTGCTTATTTATGTTATTTATTGTATATTTTATAAAAATAATAATAACTCAAGGTAGGGAACATACCTAATATTTGTTCTTCCACCTATTTTCCCCACAACAACCCTGTGAGGTGGACTGAGCTGAGAGAGGAACTGGGCCAAAGTCACTCAACCATCTTTCATGCCTGAGGCGGAACTAGAACTCACAATCTCCTGGTGATTGGCCCAAAGTCACCCAACCATCTTTCATGCCTGAGGCGGGACTAGAATTCACTGTCTCCTGGTGATTGGCTGAAAGTCACCCAACCATCTTTCATGCCTGAGGCGGAACTAGAACTCACAATCTCCTGGTGATTGGCCCAAAGTCACCCAACCATCTTTCATGCCTGAGGCGGGACTAGAATTCACTGTCTCCTGGTGATTGGCTGAAAGTCACCCAACCATCTTTCATGCCTGAGGCGGAACTAGAATTCACCGTATCTTGATGATTAGCCCAAAGTCACCCAACCATCTTTCATGCCTGAGGCGGGACTAGAATTCACTGTCGCCTGGTGATTGGCCCAAAGTCACCCAAACATCTTTCATGTCTGAGGCAGGACTAGAACTCAAGAGTTTCCTGGTTTCTAGGGCCCTAACCACTTGACTAGGCCAAACTGATTCTTAAGTTTTAAATCTCTTTAAAACATTAAAGCATTGTGATTTAATGAAACATCCTTTTTTATTCTTGCAACGGGGTAAGACAATGGGCACTTAAAAGCAAAAATGATTCGCCAGACTGATACAAAATGATAATGCATTTTGCATTCCTTCTGTGACCGTTTTCATCCAGGACATGAAAAGATCTCTTGCACCATGCACAGAAGCCTTTCCTGGTGCTTCCGATGAGCAACTTGCAAATCCCACTAAAATATTGCAAAATGTCCCTAAAGCAGAAACGACGAGATAATTTTATTTCGCTCGTTTTAAATTGGAGGATACCAATCAGGAACTGAAGCATTTTCAAAGCAAGAAACCCACCGCACTTCGAAGGCTGAGCCTAACGCGTCTTATTTTCAGCAACAACAATGGGGGAAAAAAAATACGCTTCCGTAATTTAGCAGCATAATGTTGTAAGCTCTGGAACTACCGTAATTTAAAAAAAAGACCAAAAACCAAAGTCAGAGAGTCACAATCCGTCTGCAGCTTGCTCACCAATCCCATCGGAAAAGAGGTTGTTTACCTCCCTACGCAGAAGCTGAAGCCAAATTTGAAATGGTCACCTCAGTGATTTGGAAGAGGAAAAAAAAATTTTTTTTCTCTCTTCTGCCTCCCTTAAGCTGCCTGGAGAAATGCGAAGCACATCTGCAGACGGCACACTGCAGGCATCCATCCGTGACTGGAGAATTTCAAAGCCAGGATCTTTGGTTGAGGGATATTTTTATTTATTTTTATTTTTATTCCATTTATATCCCGCCCTTCTCCGAAGACTCAGGGCGGCTTACAAGCTTAGCAGTAGCCTTCATTCTATGTATATGCCTGCTTATTAGGGCTTTCACACACACACACCCAAGCAGCATTATTACAAAGTCAGCTTAATTGCCCCCAACAATCTGGGTCCTCATTTTACCTACCTGGAAGGATGGAAGGCTGAGTTAACCTTGAGCCTGGTGGGATGCGAAGCTGCACTAATTGCAGGCAGCTGGTGTTACTTAAGGAGGCATTAGCCCACTGCTCCACCAAGGCTGTTTCAACTGGATACAGGTAGTCCTCGACTTATGGAGGACTACTGAGCCCAACATTTTTGTTGCTAAGTGAGACAACTGTCATATGAATTTTGTCCCGTTTGGTGACCTTCCTTGCCACAACTGAAAAGTGGCAAGAATCACTGCGGTTGTTAAGTTAGCAAAATATTGACTTTGCTTGTCAGAAAGACACAAAAGGGGATCATGTTGCCACAGACGCTACGATTGTCCTAAGCACATGCCAGTTGCCCAGCATCTGAATTTTGATAACATAACCGTGAGCATGCTCAAGTTAAAAGTGAGAAAAAGAATCACAAGTCACTTTTGTCAGTGCCATTGTAACTTTGAACGGTCGCTAAATGTACTGTTGTAAGTTGAGGACTACCTGTATGTGGTGGAGCAAAAGAGCATCGCGCTTCTAGGATCACATCTTAGGAGAAGAAACCGCCTGTACAGGCAGTCCTCAAGTTATGACCGTTGGTTTAACAGCCGTTCAAACTTACGACCTGGCTGAAAAAAGTGACTTGTGACCGGTCCTCATACTTACAACCATCCCAATGTCGCCGTGATCACATGACCAAAATTCAGGCAGTGGCAACCAGCATGTATTTATGACGGTTGCAGAAACCCGGTGTGTGTGTGTGTGTGTGTGTGTGTGTGTGTGTGTGTGTGTGTGTGTGACGTGATCTCCATATGGGATATTCCCAGCCAGCAAAGTCAATGGGGAAAGCTGGATTCCCTTAACGATCTTGGCAAAATAGTTAATTAATCCAAGTCCAACTTACTTATGTCCACTTGACTTAGCAACAGGGGCTCCAGTCCCAAACGTGGTCATAAATCAAGGACTATCTGTAGAAAACTCAAGGGCCAGAAGGATTGTGTTGTTTTTTTAAAAAAAAAAGCCAATTCCCAGAAGCAAGATCTATGGCCAATTAAACTCTACTGCCGACAATTGAAAACTCTGCTAAAGGCTGAGAATAACCATTGAACGGTGCAATTTAACTATTTTTCTACCTGGCAGTTAAATTCATGCCTGGTGATAAACGGAGAAAGCTCAATTCTAACCTTCTGATTTATTGACTCAGTGGATGGAAGAAGGATATCAGTTAACAGTAAAAAACGTCAACAATTGATCTCAAGCATACGATGCTAAAGTACAAAGGTCTCCAAAAATAAAAATCGATAATGAAAATTAACATTGCCTTCCTATTTTCGATTTATATTTTCATCCCCCTACACTCCGTTTTTTTTTTGTAATCTCCTGGGGGGGAAAGAAAAATATTCCCTGCCGATTTACATCTGTCCTTGTATATTGACTCTAGACGCATTAACTTCCTATAATTATAATTTATCACCTTTACAAGTCAGCTGCAAGCACAAAATGTTTCTTTTGATTGAATGGAGCCTTCAAGGGGCTTAAATGAAGAAGCAATTGGGCTGCTTTGGCTGTGTAATTTGGGTGCTTTATTACTCCTGACAACGATTAGATTGTTCTTGCTTTCCTGCAGAGTTTGCTGTGAGATTCCCAGGCAGCCCAGATCTTGCACAATGATACAAGTATAGTTCAATTTACAACCGTTTATTAAGTGACTGAAGTTAAAGCATTGAAAAAAAAGAAAGACTTATGACTGTTTTCCACACTTAAGACCGTTGCAGCATCCCCATGGTCATATAATCAAAGTTTGGATGCTTGGCAACTGGCTTGTATTTATGACCCTTGCGGAGTCCCGGGGTCCTTTTGTAACTTTATGACAAGCAAAATCAATGGCGTAACCAGATTCACTTTACCGGTAGTCCTTGACTTATGACAGTTCATTTAATGACAATTTGAAATCACAACAGCATTGAAAAAAGTGAGTTATGATATCTTTTTTTTTACACTTACGACCTTTGCAGCCTTCCCGTGGTCATATAATCAAAATTCAGATGCTTGGCACCTGACTCAGATTTATGACAGTTGCTGTGTCCCTAGGGTGGCGTGATCCCCTTTTGCGACCCTCTGACAAGCAAAGTCAACAGGGAAGCCAGGCTCACTTAAGAACCAAATTACAATTTAATAACTGCAGTGATTCGCTTAACAACTGTGGCAAGAAAGGTCGTACAACGGGACAAAACTCACTTAACAAATGTCTCACTTAGCAACAGGAATTTTGGTCCTCATTTGCTGCTCTAAGCCGAGCACTAGCTGTACAATCGTATTACTAACTAAGGCCCTGCTTAGCAAGAAATGTCATAAAATGGGGCAAAATTCACTTAACAACTGATGCTTGGCAAGGGAAATTTTGGGCTCAGTTGTGGTCATTAAACGAGGACTACCTGTATTGAGGATCACCTCCTAACCAGCAGTAGGCAAAACAGCTGCAGGGGACCAATGTTCACTGAAAAACTCAATCCCACCACTAGATGGCAGCAACGTTGAGACTTTCAGTCTCAATGGTTTTGAAAACTCCTATTCTACAGCAGAGCACATCATGAGAAAGGCAGGGCTAGATGAATCAAAAGTTGGAATTAAGATTGCCGGAAGAAATATCAACAACCTAAGATACGCAGATGATACCACTCTAATGGCAGAAAGTGAAGAAGAACTAAAGAGCCTCTTGTTGCGGGTGAAGAAGGAGAGTGCAAAACTTGGGTTGAAACTTAACATTAAGAAAACCAAGATCATGGCATCTGGCCCTCTCAATTCCTGGCAAATAGATGGGGAAGAAATGGAGGTAGTGACAGATTTTATTTTCCTGGGCTCCAAGATCACTGCAGATGGGGACTGTAGCCAAGAAATTAAAAGACGCTTGCTCCTGGGGAGGAAAGCCATGGCAAATCTAGACAGCACACTAAAAAGCAGAGACATCACCCTGCCAACAAAAGTGTGTATAGTCAAGGCTGTGCTCTTCCCAGTTGCAATGTATGGCAGTGAAAGTTGGACCATAAGAAAGGCTGAGCGCCAAAGAATGGAGGCCTTTGAACTCTGGTGCTGGAGAAGACTCCTGCGAGTCCCTTGGACTGCAAGGCGATCAAACAGGTCAGTCCTAGAGGAGATCAATCCTGACTGCTCTTTAGAAGGCCAGATCCTGAAGCTAAAACTCAAATACTTTGGCCACCTAATGAGAAGGAAGGACTCACTGGAGAAGAGCCTAATGCTGGGAAAGATTGAGGGCAATAGAAGAAAGGGACAACAGAGAATGAGGTGGCTGGATGGAGTTACTGAAGCAGTAGGCGTGAGCTTAAATGGACTCCAGAAGATGGTAGAGGACAGGAAGTCCTGGAGGAATGTTGTCCATAGGGTCGCGATGGGTCGGACACGACTTCGCAGCTAACAACAACAACAACATTCTACAGCAGTCTTTTTTTTCTGAGTAAGCAAACCTCCCACCCAGCAGCTGTTTTGAAACCCGGTTATTAAAATTCCACAACTGTCCCAAATTTGCCAATCATAATCATAATCATAATAGTAAAGATGGAAGGGATCTTGGAGGTCATCTAGTCCAACCCCCTGCTCAGGCAGGAAACCCTATACCATTTCAGACAAGTGGCTGTCCAGTCTCTTGTTGTGATTCAGGGTCAGCCTGTGGGTTTGGCAGTTGGGTCGGACGACTCAGAGGAGGAGGGGGGTGTTGAAGAGCTTGCTGAGGGGGTTGAAGATCTTGCTGATGAGAGCCCTCAGCCAGGCCCCTCCCACTTGGTCACGATGGAGACCCAGCTGTGTGAGCCTGACAGCGTGGATGAAGATGACCCACAGCTGGCCCCGTTCAAGGACGCCCGACGCAGGAGGCAGTCAATCAGGAGTAAACAGAGGAAGGCAATGGGGCACCTCGGAAGGAGGCAGAGAGAAGCCACGCCCTGAACTGTATAAAAGGGGAATGCGTGGGAGGGCTGGTTTGCTGAAGGCAACCGCTTGAAAAGCTCCTGTTTCTTGGTTCGTGTCTTGTTCCGTTTGTTTTTGTATCAATAAATTTGGCAGGCTTAATTCCAGCCTCTTGCCTTCTTGTAAAAGGGGTTGTCCCTGCCTTTTCTGCAGGGCCAGTAGCAGGCTGGTACAGAACATCTCTTCTTAAAAACGTCCAGTGTTGGAGCACCCACAGCTTCTGGGTGGCAGGTTGTTCCACTGGTTAATTAAATTAATTAAATATAAATAAAATAAAATAAAATAAAATAAATAAATTGTTCTCACTGTCAGGAAATTTCTCCTTAGTTCCAGGTTGCTTCTCTCCTTGGTTAGTTTCAATCCGTTGCTTCTTGTCCTGCCTTCGGGCGCTTTGGAGAATAGCTTGACTCCCTCTTCTTTGGGGCAGCCCCTGAGATATTGCAACACTGCTATCATGTCCCCCCTCGTCCTTCTCTTCATTAAACTGGACATACGTTTAAATTCACATGTACCCCGCCAGGCTCTTAAAAGCAGCCTTTCCATCAGGATCAACGTCACAGATGTTCGAAGCCGGAAGGAGCCTTGTGATGCCAAATCAAGGAACCACACACCATATATACTCAAGAGCAGGGGCCTTCAAACTCGGCCCTTTTATGACTTGTGGACTTCAACTCCCAGAATTCCTGGCTGAGGAATTCTGGGAGTTGAAGTCCACAAGTCATAAAAGGGCCACGTTTGAAGGCCCCTGCTCAAGAGGTACAGGTTGTCCTTGATGTATGGCCTCAATTGAGCCCCAAACCTCTGTTGCTAAGCAAGACAGTTGCTAAGTGAGTTTTGCCCCATTTTACATTTTTTCTTGCCACAGTTGTTAAGTGAGTCCCTGCAGTTGTTAACTTAGTAACACGGCTGTTAAGTGAATCTGAGGTCCCCATGGACTTTGCTTGTCAGAAGGTCGCAAAAGGGGATCACGTGACCTCGGGATGCTGCAACCGAGGCTTCCCCACTGACTTTGTCAGAAGCTGACCAGGGTCGGCAGGATTGTCTGGGACACTAGACATCCTCTTCACAAGCTGTTTTCCTTGTTACCTTCTGGGAGGAGGGGGCTCCGTGGTATCCGAAGCAGAACCCCCAGATTCAGTCCCAGTTTTGTTCCATACAATATAAACCTTGTGAACTTTAATTATGTATTCAAGATGGGCAGTGATTAATATTTATATGTTGCTTATATGTTTAAGAGTGTAGATCTATACATGTTGTATATAGTATGTTTAAATGTGTGTTATGTATGGGTACACTTTGAAAGAGGCAACTAAATTTCATTTTTAACCTGTGCCATTGTGCCCACAGTAAAAAAAATGACAAAGGTCTGTCTGTCTGTCTGTCTGTCTGTCTATCTATCTATCTATCTATCTATCTATCTATCTATCTATCTATCTATCTATCTACCAACCATATGATCCTGGAACACTGCAACCGTCATAAATATGAAGTGTCCAAATTTTGATCACATGACCATGGGGATGCTGCAATGGTCACAAGTATGAAAAATGGTCATAGGTCACTTTTTTCAGGGTTGTAAATTCAAGCGGTCACTAAATGAACTGTTGTAAGTCAAGAACTGCCTGTAAACATGCAGGAAGCCTGTCTGTCCCTCCCGCCCAGCAGATCTCACCCTGCTAGGGTTAAAACTGCCTGTTTCCTCTCCACTTTACTTTCAATTTACCGGTGTTGCAACTGTAAGCTCAGCAGCCAGCAAGCCTAATAATTAATAATAATAATAATAATAATAATAATAATAATAATAATAATGATGATGATGATGATGATGATGTTGGAAGGAACCTTTGAGGTCATCTAGTCCAATCCTCTGCTCAGGCAGGAAACTCTATACCAGGAGTAGGCAACCTTGGCTCTTTTATGTCTCGTGGACTTCAACTCCCAGAATTCCTGAGCCATTGTGGCTCAGCTTGGAAACCTCTCCCTTTCCCCTCAGCATGGCTGGCTCAGGAATTCTGGGAGTTGAAGTCCAGCATGGCTCAGCTTGGAAACCTCTCCCTTTCCCCTCAGCATGGCTGGCTCAGGAATTCTGGGAGTTGAAGTCCAGCAAGGCTCAGCTTGGAAACCTCTCCCTTTCCCCCTCAGCATGCCTGGCTCAGGAATTCTGGGAGTTGAAGTCCACGAGTCATAAAAGAGCCAAGGTTGCCTACCCCTGCCTTGTACCATTTCAGACAAATGGCTGTCCAGTCTCTTCTTAAAAACTTCCAGTGTTGGAGCATTCACAGCTTCTGGAGGCAGGTTGTTCCACTGGTTAATTGTTCCAACTGTCAGGAAGTTTCTCCTTAGTTCTAGGTTGCTTCTCTCCTTGACTAGTTTCCATCTGTTGCTTGTCCTTTTTCTGGGTAGTAATGCAGAGCGCAGAGCAAACTTTTTTTTTTTACACTAAGAGAAGTTCACTGAACCTTGTAGAAAAAGACCAATTTTTTGAAACCCTCATTTCCTGGAAAATCTGGGTGATGACAGAACTAGTTCACTGGGAGGTTTTCTGCCTTCTGCACAGAGCAGCCTCGGCAATTATTTTATTTTATTTTTTATTAATTTTATTTGTATACCGCCCTTCTCCCGAAGGACTCAGGGCGGTGAACAGGGCGGTATATGTTAAAAGACAAAATACAAAAATTAAAAGAGATTAAACAAAATGCCCACAACTCTTACAATAAGTTAAAATTATTGCAACCTTTAAAAAAATCTGAGAAGTTTCAGGGGGAAATGGTGCTGTCTTACAGCTGCTGCTCTGTTTTTGTTTCCTAGGATGTCTTTTAATAATAATAATAGTAATAATAATGATGATGATGATGATGATGATGGAAGGGAGCTTGGAGGTCATCTAGTCCAACTCCCTCAGGCAGGAAACCCTATACCATTTCTGACAAACGGCTGTCCAGTCTCTTCTTAAAAACTGTATTTTGTTTTTCCTCTACAATTAGTCCTCGGCTTGCAACAGTTCATTTGGTAACTTCGAAGTTGCAACGGCACTGGAAAAAAATGACTTTTGAGCATTTTTCACACTTAACGACCGTTGCAGGATCCCCACGGTCACGTGATTTGCATTTGGATGCCTGACAACTGGCTTTATGACGGTCGCAGCGTCCCAGAGTCACGTGATCCCCTTTTGCGACCTTCTGACAAGCAAAGTCAATGGGGGGGGGGGGGAAGCCAGATTCACTTAACAGCCGTGTTACTGATTTAACGACTGCAGTGATTCGCTTAACGAAGGTGGCAAGAAAAGTCATAAAAATGGGGCAAAACTCACTTTCGTGAATTCCTCACTTAGCCACGTAAATTCCGGGCTCATTTGTGATCTTAACTCAAGGACTACCTCTATTTGATTGGAGGCTGCCACTCATGTGAAATGGGGGAGGGGCTGTGTAAATTAAATAAATAAATAGTAAAATCTGTTGAGAGTCAGGGGGATTGTGGGCCAAGGATGTGGGCTGCCGAGTTGATAGGGATCAGTTGGTGCAAGAGAGGACATCTTTTCAGTCTTTGGAACAGGGGTCCTCAAACTTGGCCACTTTTAAGACTTGTGGACTTCAACTCCCAGAATTCCCCAGCCAGCCATAGCTGGCTGGGGAATTCTGGGAGTTGAAGTCCACAAGTCTTAAAGTAGCCAAGTTTGAAGATCCCTACCTTAAATCCTCCTCTTTCCTTGTACAGCAGGTTAAATCCCACAAGCTGGCTCAAGGAAATAAGCCTCAGCTGTGACTCAACGCAACACAACATAACAACGGTGGAGTTATCCCAAGACTCAGCTAGCCCTACTGAAAACTAGCCGCCTGTGTTTTGCGAACCCCATCGGTGTGGGAGGCACCACATTGCACGCATTCTTCAGCCAGAAGCAGGAGTGCCAAGCGTTGTGGGTCCCTAAAAACTCCCGTGCTGCAGCTTTTGCACAGTGTCTCCTGCGTACACCGCTCATTTCCTTGGGTCGGTTTAAAAGTCTGAAAGTCAAGGTCAATATAATGAATCCTCGACTTACGACCAGTTGTTTAATGTAAAAAAACGATGCCCATTTGGGAGAGTGGATTCAGACTTAACCGCTGCGAGATTTGCTTAAGAACCGCCATTACGAAACGGTCAGAAAAGTTGGGTCTGCTCGTGCGGTGCCTCGACTTACGACTGCAGTGACTTAGGAGCAGGATCCCTGTCCCAATTGTGGTCGTAAGTTGAGGAGTATCTATATCTGGCAGCAAGCTGGGCACGACAGTCCTCAACTTACAACCATTTGTTTAGATGCCGTTTGAAGTTACAATGGCACTGAAAAAAAAGCCTTTTTAAGAAGAGGCTGGAGAGCCATTTGCCTGAAATGATATAGGGTCTTCTGCTTGAGCAGAGGGGCAGGCTAGAAGACCTCCAGGGCCCCTTCCAACTCTGTTGTTCTGTTCTGTTCTCTTTGCCGCTGTATCCTTCAAAGACTCCGATCTTTTGAAGCATCTTTTGACAAAAGGGGACAGACTGGACGATGGGAACTACTTCAGTAAATAGGAATAAACAATTCGGGAGGAATTGGTTCTTAGCGACTTTTCAGACTCACCCATGTTATTGTAGTTGCAGCTTTCAAAAACGTAGACCTTTTAACCACATTAAAGTTAATTTGAAAAGGTGCTTCCTAACTCCTGATTTATTTTTAATATTTTTTTTGCCAGGCCAATCTTTTTCTTGCATCTTCGTTTCCCCAAGTTCAACACACTCAACTCACGTGCTTTTTGAAATGAGATGTTTTTTAATGATAACCTTCTCAACAGGACTAAGAGCATGGTGGTGAATGAACAGGATTGCCTAATTCTCTGTTAAAGTCAGATTTTTTTAAAAAAAAAGTATTTTGAAGAAAAATAAAAAAATAGCAAAGGGGAGCTGCTGAAAATCAAACCCCCAGGTTCTCCCTTTGCGCATGTTTTCAGCAATGCTTTGGGGTCCCCAAAATATCCCACTGACGTGAGCCAGAATCCTAGATGACAGGATTTTTCCAGTACAATGTTTTTCAATCTTGACCATTTTAAGATAGGTGAACTTCAACTCCCAGAATTCCCCAGCATGGCTGACTGGGGAATTTTGAGAGTCCACTTATCTTAAGGTTGGCATGGGGATTCTAGGAGTTGAAGTCCCACCCATCTTAATCTTGGCTTAGGAGTTCTGTGAGTTGAAGCCCACCCACCCTAAAGTTAGAATTCTGGGAGTTGAAGTTCATGAATCTTAAAGTTGGCTTGGGAATTCTGGGAGTTGAAGTCCACACACCTTAAAATTGCCAAGATTGAGAAATGCTGTTCTATTCGATGCACTCTTGAATGGCCCCAACTACTATGGTGGCCATTTTGGGAACACGCCCACTGCATGCTTGCCAAATTCCAGATAGGACCCTCAACTCAAAAAAACCCCCCAAAACAAAAGAATAATGGGATGTTGGGGTGCTTGCTGCTCTCTGAACTTGGTGGTTTCCTTGCAGACATTTCATTACCGAACTATGTAACGTCATCAGTACTATATGGGGTGAGAGGAGGAGGAGGAGGAAGACTGTTGGGTCCTTGGTGCTCTCTGAGCTTGGTGGTTTCCTTGCAGATGTTTCATTACCCTACTATGGGGGTCTTCAAACTCAGCCCTTTTATGACTCATGGACTTCAACTCCCAGAATTCCTCAGCCAGGCACGTTGGCTGAGGAATTCTGGAAGTTGAAGTCCATAAAAGGGCCGAGTTTGAAGACCCCTACTAGGTAACATCAACAGTGCTAGAAGGGAGTGGGGTTTGCAGAGATGAGGGAGGAAGGAGGAGGAGGAGGAGAAGGAAGAGGAGGAGGACTGTGGGGTCCTTGGTGCTCTCTGACCTCGTTTTTTTCCTTGCAGACATTTCATTACCCAACTGGGTAACATCACCAGTGCAGTAATGAAACCTCTGCAAGAAAACCACGAAGCTCAGACAGCACCAAGGACTCCACAGCTACAAATATAAATAAAGGGACGTTTCTCTCTTTTTCAAATGCCCCTGAACAGCAAAAGGAACATAGGCTCTTCTTTGAAGGATCTATGAAAATTTCATCCTTGGTGGATCTCCCACAGCTTCCAGCATGTCTCTTACCTCTTCCCACTGGTGAATGTAGCGGATAAGACGGGAGAGACGCAGCAGTCGCAGGAGACTCAAAATTTTGGTGAAGCGGACGATGCGCAAGGCCCGGGCGGTCTTGTAGACCTCAGAATCCATGCCCTTCTCCACAATGAGGAAGATATAATCCACAGGGATAGAGGAGACAAAGTCCACCACAAACCAGGTCTTCAAGTACTTCTTCTTGATCCGCTCAGGATCCAGAATGATCTCCGTATTGTCCTCAAAGACGATGCCCGTCCGGAAGTTCAAAACCAGGTCCATGAGGAAGAAGGTGTCCGAGACCACGTTGAAGACGATCCAGGGAGCTGTGGTCTCCTCTTTGAAGAAGGTGATGCCCACAGGAATGATGATCAGGTTGCCCACCATGAAAAGCAACATGGTGAAGTCCCAGTAGAACCTAGAATGAAAGGAAAAAGGTGGGAATCAAGACGTGGGAGAACATCGGAACAAGCCCTATCGGGTCAAAGCTAGGTTATTGCTGTCTTTGCCCACCACAAACTTAAGACACTGAGTGGATGTATTCGGGTAGTATACTAAATTTAGTCTGCATTTACCTTAAGTTTGCTTTTTTTCCCAAGAGGATCTAGGGTTTACTGTGCAATCCAAGAATGATAGTTTATGTCTTGTGTTAGAACAGGGCTCTTCAAACTTGGCCACTTTCAGACTTGTGGACTTCAACTCCCAGAATTCCTCAGCCAGCCAAGTTGAAGTCCACAAGTCTGAAAGTGGCCAAGTTTGAAGAGCCCTGTGTTAGAACATAGAACATGGAATATAATCAGAGTTGGAAGGGACCTTGGAGATCTTCTAGTCCAACCCCTATTCAAGCAAGAGACCCCATGCCATTTCAGACAAATGGCTGTCCAGTCTCTTCTTTCAAACCTCCAATGATGGAACACCCACAACGTCCGCAGTTCCACTATTTAATTGTTTTCACTGTCAGGAAATTTCTCCTTAGTTCTAGGTTGCTTCTCTCCTTGATTTGTTTCCATCCATTGCACCTGCCTTCAGGTGCTTTGGAGAACAGGTTGACCCTCTTTCTTTGTGGCAGCCTTTCAAATACTGGAATACTGCTATCATTATCACCCCTAGTCCTTCTTTTCATTAAAGCTTTATCCACCACAGTGCTCAAAACCCCATTCCCTTCTACCACAGTGGGCAAAATTGGGCTAAAGGATCATATATTTCTCTTGATTAGTAGAAGACTGCCTACTTTGCCCACAGAAAATCATGTTTGCTCCCAGATGCTTCACTTTAGACAGGAGGGGCAACTTAAAATCCCCAGAGTTCAGTCGGAAAATTGCTGGATTCCTGGCTGACTGGGTTGCATTCGCACATGCTAAGGCCTCCCCCAAGCCCAGCTCAGATTAAAACCATCAAGTTCCGCATGTCGTGTGAACGCAGCACGTTGGTTGGAAACTGAATAACAGAATAGTAACAGAATTGGAAGGAACCTTGGAGGTCTTCTAGTCCAACCCCCTGCTCAAGCAGGAGAACCTATACCATTTCAAACAAGAGACTGTCTAGTCCAGACATGTCAAACACAAGGCCCGGGGGCCGGATCCGGCCCGCGAAGTGGTTTTATGTGGCCCACGAAGCCATCCTGGAAACAGTGAGGGAATGGCCCCCGCTGCCTTGGCCCTGGCCCAGAGACCCTCCTCCTGCCAGAGAGCCTCAGATCTGTCCCACTCCTGCCCGAGCCCCCATAGGCACCCTTGATGCGAACGATGTAGAGCTGGCCACGCCCATCCAGTAGGCCATATGCACTCTAGACATGCCCATCCAGTAGGCCACGCCCACCCAGGCCACGCCCACCCGGCCCCCTGAGGGCAACCGCAATGCTGATGTGGCCCTCAATGAAATTGAGTTTGACACCCCTGGTCTAGTCTCTTCTTAAAAATCTCCAGTGTTGGTGTTCTGTACCAGCCTGCTACCGGCCCTGCAGCAAAAGCAGGGACAACCCCTTTACAAACGTCAAGAGGCTGGAATAAAGCCTCCCAAATTTATTAACATAAAACAGAGCAAGACAAGACACCAACCATGAAACAGGAGCTATGAAACAGGAACTATCCAAGCGGTTGCCTTCAGCAAACCACCCCTCCCACACATTCCCCTTAAATACAGTTCAGGGCGTGGCCTCTCTCTGCCTCCTTCCGAGGTGCCCCATTGTCTTCCTCTGTTTACTCCTGATTGACTGCCTCCTGCGTGGGGCATCCTTGAACAGGGCCAGCTGTGGGTCATCTTCATCCACGCTGTCAGGCTCACACAGCTGGGTCTTCGTCGTGACCAAGTTGGAGGGGCCCGGCTGAGGGCTCTGCGGAGCCTCAAGGCCATCATCAGCAAGCTCTTCAACACCCCCCCCCCTCCTCTGAGTCCTCGGACCCAACTGCCGAACCCACAGGCTGACCCTGAATCACAACAGTTGGAGCATCCATGATTTCTGGAGGCAAAGCTGTTCCACTGGTTGATTGTCCTCACTGTCAGGAAGTTACTCCTTGATTCCAGGTTGCTTCTCTCTTTGATCAGTTTCCAACCACTGTTTCTCGTCCTTCCCTCTTGTGCTTTGGAGAATAGAATAGAATGAAATAAGAATAGAATAGAATAGAATAGAATAGAATAGAATAGAATAGAATAGAATAGAATAGAATAGAATAGAATAGAATAGAATAGAATAGAATAGAATAGAATAGAATAGAATAGAATCTGGAAGGGACCTTGGAGGTCTTGTAGTCCAGCCCCCTATCCCATTTCAGATAAATGACTGTCTAGTCTCTTCTTAAAAACCTCCAGTGATGGGGCGCCCACAATTTCTGGGGGCAAGGTGTTCAAACTGGTCAAGGGTGTGAAGGTTTGCAGCCATCTTTTGTTTATACTCTTCTTTCTTTTTCTTCAAGCACCTTGGTGCTCTCTGAGCCTGGGTTGTTTTCTTGCAGACGTCTCATTACCCAACTAGGCCACATCATCAGCGCTAGAAGGGAGCGGGGTTTTGCTCTCTGTTGATGTGCGAGTGACTTTCCTGTCACTGGTGAGTCAGAGCAAGTCACTTGTATACAAACTGATCAAACAAGGACCTACTATGTTCCTTTTGCTGTTCAGGGGCATTTTAAAAAAAGAGAGAAGAATCCTATTGTTTATAGAAGAGGATATTTGTAGCTTGGTGCTCTCTGAGCTTGGTGGTTTTCTTGCAGAGGTTTCATTACTGCACCGATGATGTTACCTAGTTGGGTAATGAAATGTCTGCAAGGAAACAAACAAGCTCAGAGAGCACCAAGGACCCCACAGTTGTCGTCCTCATCCTCCTCCTTCCTCCCTGCAAACCCCACTCCCTTCTAGCACTGTGTTGTGATTCAGGGTCAGCCTGTGGGTTCGGCAGTTGGGTTGGACGATTCAGAGGAGGAGGGGGGTGTTGAAGAGCTTGCTGAGGGGGTTGAAGATCTTGCTGATGATAGCCCTCAGGCAGGCCCCTCCCACTTGGTCACCATGGAGACCCAGCTGTGTGAGCCTGACAGTGTGGATGAAGATGACCCACAGCTGGCCCTGTTCAAGGACGCCCGACGCAGGAGGCAGTCAAGTAGGAGTAAACAGAGGAAGGCAATGGGGCTTCTTGGAAGGAGGCAGCGAGAAGCCACGCCTTGAACTCTTTATAAAGGGAATGTGTGGGGAGGGCTGGTTTGCTGAAAGCAACCGCTCAGATAGTGTTTCAAAGCTCCTGTATCTTGGTTCATGTCTTGTTTGTTTTTGTAATAAATTTGGCAGACGTTATTCCAGCCTCTTGCCGTTTGTAAAGGGGTTGCCTTTTCTGCAAGGCCGGTAGCAGGCTGGTACAGAACACACTGATGATGTTACCTAATAGGGCAGGGGTCTTCAAACCTGGCCCTTGTATGACTTGTGGACTTCAACTCCCAGAATTCCTGAGCCAGCACACATGCCTGGCTGAGGAATTCTGGGAGTTGAAGTCCACAAGTCATACAAGGGCCAAGTTTGAAGACCCCTGTAGCAGGGTAATGAAACATCTGCAAGAAAACAACCAAGCTCAGAGCACCAAAGACCCCACAGTCCTCCTCCTCTTCCCTCCCTCCTCCCTCCCCCCCCCCACAAACCCCACTCCCTTCTAGCACTGGTGATGTTACCTAGTTGGCTAATGAAGCATCCGCAAGAAAAAAATAACCCAGCTTGGAGAGCACCAAGGACCCCACACTTCAACCCCAAGCTACAGATATTCTCTCCTATCGGTATCTTTATAAGGTACTTGAAGCCCAGATCCTTCCTCTTTTTTTATTATTAAATCCCAAGATAGCAAGCATGCAGGAGAAAGCGAAGACTTGGGATACTCTATCTAGAGGTTCAGAGATAGACGTTATGGCTAAGCTTCTTATCAAAATGTTAAACTACAGAAACGTACAATAAAATAAACCCAGGTATATTTGTCATCCCAAAGACGACAGCAGCTCACCACACAGAAACATCTTCTGGGGTCAAAACTACCATGGATGATTTTCACAGGAGGAATGCAAAAAACAACCCTGAATCCCTTTTCAATCTCTCTCTCTGTCTCTCTCTCTGTCTCTCTCTCTCTCTCTCTCTCACACACACACACACACACACACACACAAACACACACAAATCAGGAAGTATATTTTCAGAATTCTGTCCCAGTTCTCCATCCTGCTGGAAGCCTGGGTGACCTTCTGCAGATGCCTGCAAGGTCAAAAGCAGATAGCCAAGGTTTTTGAGCTCCACTTTAGCCACAGCTTCTTTAGCGTCGCTCCACAATTTTTCCAGCCAGAATTTTTTTAAAAACAAAAACAAGAGTTTCTCCCTTGTCCTCAATCCACCCCAAGAGGCACAGAATACAAATATGGATGAATCGGAGGGAAAAGCGAGAGAGATGATAATTTATTTATTCTCTGACTTTTCACTTTTTTCTTTTGGCACCGCCCTCCCACTGCCATTATAATAAGACCGTCTTTTATTTCTGTAGGAGAGGAAAATTTATTTCCCCGCCAGTGTTTATAATTTTTATTTTTTTTGCGGCATCGGTTGCTTTTTTCCCCCCAACAAGCTGGCACCGCTGCTGGTGTTGAAAGAAATATGCACAATTGGAATAACTGTGGCTTGTGGTTTTTCTATTTACCCCCCACCATTGCCATTCCTGTTTGTTTCTCTGTTGGGCATAAAATATTTGCCTGGAGCAATGAAGGGAAGCAGCCATACTTGATTTCCTGTAATGACTGCCTGTGGAAGGAGAAAATTCTGCCAGTCATCTCAGAGACAGGAAAATTAGGATTTAGGGAATGCTGTGTTGGGTCCTGGATACCCTTCAGATCAACCCAATAGCTACAGGTAGACAAGTAGTCCTTGACTTACCTGTGTCTTCCCGAAAGTAAGGCCTACCCCGAAAATAAGCCCTAGCTTGATTTTTTTGGGGGGGGGGATAATATAAGCCCTATCCCAAAAATAAGCCCTAGTTTTGGGGTGAGGCACACACCTAAAAAACAAGCTAGGGTGAGGGGTGGAGGGTGGATCTGCCCCACCCACCCCACACCTGCTAACCTTGCAGCCAGGACTCTCCTTGCCGGCCTACTTCTTCTTCTGAGGCCTCTTTTGCAGCCAGGCCTGCATTTCTCAGTCACAGGGCTTTCCGGAAGGCCTGTGCAGCCAAGAAACCGTGCTATGGATTCAATCCATAGCTCGGTACTCAGCTGCTTAGGCCTTTTGGAAAGACCAGACTGCAAAATGCAGGCCCGAATGCAGCTGCAGAACTTTGGCCCCAGAAGAAGTGGACTGTCTGGGTGGGGCTGTTGGTGCCGGAGGTAAGGCCTACCCCAAAAATAAGACCTGGTGCCTCTTTTGGAGGCATCATCATCATCATCATCATCATCATCATCATCATAATACCTGGTCTTATTTTCAGGGAAACACGGTATAACAGTTCATTTAGTGATCGTTTGGAGTTATGATAGCATTGAAAAAAGAGATTTATAGCAAAAGCACTTAGTGGGTTATATTTATGACAGCTACAGTGTCCTGGAATCACGTGATCCCCTTTGGTGACCTTCTGTCAAGCAAAGTCAATGGGGAAACCATATTTACTTAACAACCATGTCACTAATTTTCCAACTGCATGCTTGTGGCAAGAGATCGTAAAAAGGTAAAGGTAAAGGTTCCCCCGCACATGCGTGCTAGTCGTTTCCGATTCTAGGGGCCGGTGCTCATCTCCGTTTCAAAGCCGAAGAGCCAGCGCTTGTCCGAGGACGCCTCTGTGGTCATGTGGCCGACATGACTAGACGCCAAAGGCGCACGGAATGCTGTTACCTTCCCACCGGAGTGGTCCCTATTTTTCTACTTGCATTTTTGTGTGCTTTCGAACTGCTAGGTTGGCAGAAGCTGGGACAAGTAACAGGCGCTCACTCTGTTATGCGGCACTCGGGATTCGACCCGCCAAACTGCCAACCTTCTGATTGACAAGCTTAGCGTCCTAACCCACTGTCTCCCTTAGGAACAGAAATTTTGGTCTCAATGGTAGTTGTAAATTGAGGACTACCTGTGATAGGAATTCTGCCAAAGCAGTGAAGTAAATAGAGACATGTTGCAACTTTGTTGTTATTTTTTGTAATATATTACTGTGGTTAGATGCACATTCAGCCAGATGTTTAGACTGAGTTTGGTGTTTTTATCCACCTATCGTGTCCTTCCCAAGGCCCTGAGATAGGCAGATGTTGTTTGTCTGACGATGTTGAAAGTCTCGTTGCAGGATATCAGCTGTTCCGAATCTCAGCTTCTGCAATTGACTGATGGAGATTTTTGTCAATGGGGTTCAAGTGGTGCTCCAGCTGTTTTGGAATTTCAGCCAAGGTGTCTATCACTATTGGTCCTACCCAGTGCTTTTTTTGTAAAAGAAAAAGGTGCCGGAACTCACACATGTCATACAACCCGCCTTGCCTACCCTACAAGGTTCCATTAAAAAAAGGTGCCGGAACTCCGTTCTGAGCGTTCTATGACAAAAAAAGCCCTGGTCCTACCACTGCTTTTCTTGTGCCACAGTCATTTTGCTTCTGTTTGCGGGTCTTTGTATTTTGTGATTTTTTTTCTCCAGTTCTTTTTCTTCTCTTCTGCTGTCTTCGGGTCCTGCCATGTCCACTATCCAGGCTTTTTTTTTTTGGCCTAAAAACATATTTATTTGAACAAGCCGGCCTGGTCTGATGGGTTAGGGTTGGGGTTTTAATATGTTTTTAATACTGTTTTAAACTTGGGCTAAATATTTAATCGTTTTCTAACTTTTGTATTCTGTTTTTTATATTTATTGCCCTGTACACCGCCCTGAGTCCTTCGGGAGAAGGGCGGTATAAAAATATAATAAATAAATAAATAAATAAATAAACAATTGTTATTCCTGGGTTGTTGTGAGGCAGGTGCTTGTCTTTGAATTCCCGGAGCAACTTACTTTCTTCATTTTCTATTACTTTTGTCTCTTTTGCGGCCCACCAATTCTTCCTTACTGGCAAATAGTATTTCTCTCAGATCTTCCAATGCACCATTGTTGTTACTTCATCGTGCCATTGTTTGTAGTCCGTCTGCGCGATCTTCTTGCAGTAGCTAAAATGGTGGTCCATTCTTGCTTTCTTCAACTTCTTTGCAGAGGCGGCACTGGCTTCGGGTGATGGCCGTGGTGGCAGAGTGGTTAAAATGCAGTAACTCTCTTTTTGACTCTGAAGTACCTTAATTCAGGGTAGAGTTTGGGCCGCTGGATGGAGCTGAGAATTAGCTAGCCGGATGCCCCTCCTGACGCCACACGGAGTTTTCCGCAGATATTTTTTTTTCTTTGCACCCTTGGAAACAAATATCTGCCTCTACCTAGGATTGAACTTTCAACCTTCTGAGTAAGAAGTGAGTTTCTCCATTGCTAGGCCACCATGCCACTCAGTGGTTCGAATGCAGTACTGCAGGCTAACTCTGCCTACCGCCTGGCGTTCGATCCTGACCGCAGCCTTCCATCCTTCCGAGGGCCGTGAAAATGAGGACCCAGATTGTTGGGGGGCAATAGGTTGACCTTTGTATACTGCTTAGGGAGGGCTGTAAAGCACTACGAAGCGGTATATAAGTCTAAGTGCTATTTGCTGTCTGTTGCTATCTTCTCAATTTTGGATTTATTTATTTTTTTTATATCCTGACTGTGTTAATACTTTGCCTTGCCGTTTGGTATTTTTCATTCGGCCATTCGTGTAGGTCACTTTGGTCTCTCCGGTACTCGGCAAGCCTTCGAGATGTAGTCGCTTCAGTGCATCTTCTTCACTGCCCTTCGGATATTCTTCCAATGCCTTTTTTTAAATTCTTCAACCGTCTGGTGCTTTTGCAACACTCCACGCCCACCTTTTCTCTGAGTAAGTCAAATCTGTCAACGTTGCTGCTGCGTGGATGAAGGGTATGATTCATTCTCACTATTTCTTTTTCCCCTGGCCTTCCTATCCAGGGCTTTTAGTTCTGCTTCAGTCCAGTCCATTATTCCAGCTGTGTATCTAATGACTGGAATTACTCAAGTGTTAATTGCCTTAAAAGGCATTTCCTCCACTGAGTTTGGACTTTTTAAGATCTTCTTCATTCGCGGGGTGCAGCCTTTTTTCTTGACTTCAGTGTGCGTGACGCGGTCAGTTTGAAGGATGCCCGGGTATCTGTAGGGAGTCACTTTCATCCAGACTCTTGTTATTTTCATAGGGCATCTTGATTCCTTCAGTTTTCATTATTTCCCCCCCTCTTGATAAGTGAGAGTGGCGTGCTTCTCCAGTCTGAATTCCAGAGAAATATCTCGGCTCTTCCCTCTTCTGGTGGATTCTGGCCAGTGGTGGGATTCAGCCAGTTTGCACCAGTTTGGCAGAACCGGTAGCTAATTTTTTGTTGCCCGGGCCCACAATGGACTTCGGGAAGCGGCATCCAGACAGAGAACCGGTGGTTCACATATTTGAATCTTACCACTCATTCTGGTTGAAACTCAGATACTTTGGCCACCTAATGAGAAGGAAGGACTCACTGGAGAAGAGCCTAATGCTGGGAAAGGTTGAGGGCAAGAGAAGAAGGGGACGACAGAGAATGAGGTGGCTGGATGGAGTCACTGAAGCAGTAGGCGTGAGCTTAAATGGACTCCAGAAGATGGTAGAGGACAGGAAGGCCTGGAGGAACGTTGTCCATGGGGTCGCGATGGGTCAGACACGACGTCGCAGCTAACAACAACAAGAACAACAACTGATTCTGGGCTGGTTTTTGTATGCAAAATCATTCCGTTTTGGGAGGGCTGGGAGGAAATAGAAAAAGTATCTTTTCCAAAAAAAACCCCAAGTTTCTAAAAAAAAACACTTTCACTTTACTGAGATTTGTCATGCCTTCACTGCATTTTACAGGGTTTTCCCCCCCTAAAAAAAAACTGGGAGGGGGACACATTGCAAGAAGCCTATGTGGGATGTCTCCCATTATACCCACCCCTCAACCTTTTCCTGATGGCAAAATGTAACCTGAGCTTGTACAACAGAAATTCTCAAAATTTAAAAAACAAGCTGAAATGTTGCAAAGTTTTCAGCTGGCACAGTAGCCCCCCCCTGAAATGTTGTCTACCCCTGTTCTAAGTTAGGAGGGTTTTTTTTACAAAGCCTCTGCATGCTTGCCTTGGATGCCATTTCACAGATGAGGAAAACTGAGGCACCGCAAACAATTCCAGCAAGCCGTGCCAGCACTGGTTAAATCAGAATTTGACTATCACCAATCCACAGGTACATTACGCTCTCTTTTTTGTCTTCCTTTTCTGCTTTCCCTGCCTCTTCCCCAAAGGGAACATGAGCTGGTCCCAAGGAGTCACTTAATATGTCCCACGGCATCAGACCAAAGCGAAAAAAAGTCAGAAGCTCTTTTATAAGAGTCATCTGTCATGGCTGCAAATTGTCCTTGGGTTGCTGCAAAATACAGCTGGCTCCCTTCTTTAAACTTAGCCTGGTTTGTCCAGCTCACCTTCTTTCAGGCACTTAGTTAGATATATTCCTGCAGATAAACAGAATGAATGGAAAAGAAAGGCTGGTGTTGGACAGACCACTGGGCGAATGAACCAGATAGGCCAGACATGTCAAACACAAGGCCCGGTGGCCAGATCCGGCTCGTGGTTTCATGTGGCCCGCGAAGCCATCCTGGAAACAGGGAGGGAACGGCTCCCACTGCCTTGGCCCTGGCCCAGAGACCCTCCTTCTGCCAGAGACCCTCAGATCTCTCCCACTCCTGCCCAGGCCCCCATTGGCACCCTTGATGCAAACAATGTAGAGCTGGCCACGCCCACCCAGTAGGCCATATGCACTCTAGCCACGCCCACCCAGTAGGCCACACCCACCCTGGCCACACCCACCCGGCCCCTTGAAGGAAACCGCAATGCTGATGCGGCTCTCAATGAAATTGAGTTTGACACCCCTGAGATAGAGGGAGGGAGGGAGGGAGGGAGGGAGGGAGGGAGGGAGGGAGGGAGGGAGGATGGAAGGAAGGAAGGAAGGAAGGAAGGAAGATGGAAGAGAAAGACATTAGGAGGGAGGAAGAAAGTGGGAGGGAGGAGATGCAAGAGGAAGAAAGAGGAAGAGAGGAAGGAAGGAAGGAATGGGAGAGAGGGAGGGAGGAGATTGGTGGAAAGAAAGGAGATGAGAGGGAGGAAATGGAGGGAGGAAAGAGATGGAAGGAAAGAAAGAGATGTGAGGGAGAGAGGAAATGAATGAGAGGGAGGGAAGGACAAAGGAAATGGGAGGGAGGGTAACCCAATTGCAAACTATGTTGAATTGAAACCTGAACTTTTCTTATTAGGTAGAATGCCAGAAAAGATATTAATCTTATATATTTGATCCTGCACGTCACAACAGCAGCAAGAATAATCTTTGCGCAATATTGGGAAAAAAATGAAGGAGTACCACCCGAGGAAGAAATAATTAAAATTAAAAATAATTAAAATTAAAATAATTAAAAAAATATTGGAATGGGACAGATTAACTATGAGATTAAAAGATAAAGAAGAAACAGAATATTACCAAATCTGGGAGTCATTCTACAAATGGCTAGAGAGGAACGAACCAAGGATTAGGAATTGATTCTGTATTAGCGCTTTTGAATCCAGACGGCACGCTGGTTGAAAAATTAACATATGTACGTACGAGAAAAATTAATACAATTTTTTTTTAAAAAAATGAAATGGGAGGGAGGGAGGGAAGAAGGAAGCAAGGAAGGAAAGAGGAGGGGGGAGGGGGGGAGAAAGGAGATGGAGAGAGGAAGGGATACAGCCAGCCATGTGGCAAGATAGTAAAGAACGTGCAAATCTACCAGGGTTTGGGTTCTAAAGATCTGCCAGTCAAAACTGCGCCTAGCACCTCCTAAGGCAGACATGTCAAACACAAGGCCTGGGGGCCAGATCCGGCCTGTGGTTTCATGCGGCCCGCGAAGCCATCCTGGAAACAGTGAGGGAACGGCCCCCACTGCCTTGGCCCTGGCCCAGAGACCCTCCTTCTGCCAGAGACCCCCAGATCTGTCCCACTCCTGCCCAGGCCCCCATAGGCACCCTTGATGCGAACAATGTAGAGCTGGCCACACCCACCCAGTAGGCCATACACACTCTGGCCTGCCAACGATGGAGAGCTGGCCACGCCCACCCAGTAGGCCACGCCCACCCTGGCCATACCCACCCGGCCCCCTGAGGGCAACTGCAATGCTGATGCGGCCCTCAATGAAATTGAGTTTGACACCCCTGGACCGAGCGAGATTCACCAGAGATTTTAGGTTTGCCCACTTTCCAATCAATTATCAGCAAACTAAGAGAGCACAGAAGACCCCACAAGAAATATAACTGCTCTGATGACCCCAAAGCCCCCCACGCACTTGGCTCCAGAGGAAGACATGAAAATGAAAGAACAGCTGCCCGGCCTTTTTCTGTAAGCCGGGAAGGATGGAAGCCCAGATTCAAAGGGACAGAAAAAGACTGGGAACAGGGGCCTAAAAGATCGAATTTATTTCCTCTTAAAAATGCATCTCCCTTCAAGTTACAGGGACAGACATCTCAAATCCGCTGAGAAATCTCTTGTTTCACTGTGCTATTTTCTGGCTTCTTCCCAACCGGCGGGCGTTTCTCCAGGAGAAAAGAGAGAGCCATCACCGTCATGAAGCAGAATATAGATTTCAGGAAAATAAAAATAGGACACTTAAAGCAGAGGATGGTGGCGGGGAGAGCAAAAGATTCTTGGCTCTCCTATAAAACCAGGCTGCCAGTCGAAACCTCAAGGAAATCCAGAGGATTCAACTCCCAAGGCCAAGAAGTGGTGGGAGACATCATAAAAAAGGTAAAGGTAAAGGTTCCCCCGAACATGCGTGCTAGTCGTTTCCGACTCTAGGGGCCGGTGCTCATCTCCGTTTCAAAGCCAAAGAGCCAGCGCTTGTCCGAGGACGTCTCCGTGGTCATGTGGCCGGCATGACTAGACGCCAAAGGCGCACGGAACGCTGTTCGTATCAGGGGTTAAATTGCCAATGTTGCTTTTAGACACTTACAATAGGTATCCGAGTTACAGGATACAGAATAATAGGATTGGAAGGGACTTTGGAGGTCTTCCAGTCCAACCCCCTGCTTAAGCAGGAGACCTATAACATTTTGGACAAATGGCTGTCCAATCTGTTCTTAAAAACATCCAGTGATGGAGCACCCACAACTTCTGGAGGCAAGCTGTTCCACTGGTTAATTGTTCTCACTGTCAGGAAATTTCTCCTTAGTTCCAGGTTGATCTCTCCTTAATAAGTTTCCATCCGTTGCTTCTTGTCCTGCCTTCCGGTGCTCTGGAGGATCCCCCTCTTCTTTGTGGCAGCCCCTCAAATATTCAAACATTGTTATCGTGTTACCCTAGTTCTTCTTTTCATTAAACTAGCGTACCCAATTTCTGCAACCGTTCTTCATATGTTTTAGCCTCCAGTCCCCTTAATCATCTTTGTTGCTCTTCTCTGCACTCTTTCCAGACTCCCAACATCTTTTTCACATCACAGTGACCAAAACGGGATGCTGTATTCCAAGTGTGGCCTTAGCAGTGCAAGCAAAGTGGTCACCATCAAGATAAAAACTCGGAATCTCCAAGTCCAGCTTGGCTTAAGGAAACGAAAGGGGACAAACTGTGCAGTTGTCTTGGAAATGTTATGGAAGTGGTTTGCCACAGCTTCTTAGTAGGGTGTCGAGACTACATCTTACGTATTTGTTGGTCTTCCGTCCAAGAATAACTTTAGTTTTAGTATTTCTCGTTTTAATGTATTTTTTTTAATGACTGTAAGTCCCCTAGTGTTACCTCTAAGCGATAGGAGTGACGGATAAGTGTAATAAAATAAACAGCAGTAGACATTAGACTTATATGCTGCTCCATAGTGCTTTACATTCCTCTCTGTGCGCTTTACAAGGTCAGCATATTGCCCCCAATGATCTTTGCTGGCTGGGGAATTCTGGGAGTTGAAGGCCACCCAACCTAAATTGGCCACGTTTGAAAAAAAAACACTGGTCTGGGATGTGACCAATTTCAAAAGGTCAGGCTACCTTTATACCCTCTTCTCTGATTCTTGCTTGCTTTCCAGTCTTCCCTAATTTCTCAAATTCCACACCGGGGCTAATTTGAGATTGGCTGGGAATTCTGGATGTCATCGTCCTACCATATCTGGATGCTACCCGAGGTAGGGAAGGCACCAGGTGGTGCTAAACTCCAGATCTGCAAGGCTAAACTATGGCCTTTTTGCCAACCCTAACACTGTTTTTGTTTTGGCTACTGCTAGTAATGTCATTGGCTTTGGATTCCGTCACCATTCCACAGAGAAGTCATTTCCACATTTTGGAGAGCTAGTGTGCTGTAAAGCCAGGGCTTTTCAACCAGTAGTACGGGTACCACCTGTGGTACATTGGCACCTGGCAGATGGTACGCAACCATCCAAGAGCAGTGGTAGCGGGGGAGGGGAATGAGCTGAACCAGTGGCAGCACCGCACAAGCCTGAGCGAGAGAGGCTGGAGCTGCAGGGCTGTCAGGGCTCAGCGGAAGCGCCAGGATCAGCATCAGTCTCCAGCTGGAGCTCCGCATTGATCCTGGCACTTCCGCTGAGCCCAGAAGAAGCGCCAATCAGCTGGAATATTGCAGCGTCTCCAGGGTCTTGTGATTTACATTCAGATACTTGGCAACTGATTCATATTTATGACGGTCACAGTGTCCCAGGGTCATGTGAAGTGACCAAAACCTGCTGCAACCACCCAGCAGATGGAGGGGGGGAATAAAAACCAAACACCCCCCCACCCCCGCTGCCAATCCTCAACAGAAATGCTCACAACAATGAAAGCCTCGGACAGGAGGAAGAGCGCCACCGGGTGGGCAGGCAGGTGTCTTGCTCGGCTCTGGCTTGGGGGGCACTTTTTTCAGTGCCGTTGTAACTTCGAACAGTCACTAAGCGAACTGTTGTAAGTCGAGGACTACCTGTACTTCATCACTTTTTTCTTTCTTTTTTTTTTTGGTCATCAAGCTTTTGACCCCTTGCTAGGCGACTGGTGGTACTCGGATGTTGCCATATCCTAAAAGTGGTACAATGGGTGAAAAGGTTGAAAAGCCCTGCTGTAAGCTGCCAAAGGATACAAATTGCACCCTTGGATAGCAAGCTGCTCCACTGCATAACAGTTCTTACTCTCAGGATGTTCTTCCTTATTTCTAGGTTGAGATCCATTCCCTGCTTCCTGTCCTGCCTTCTGGTGCTATGGAGAATAAATCGACACCCTCTTCCCTGTTATAGCCCTTCAGGTGTGCAAAGACTGCTATCGTTTCTCCCCTGAACTTTCTCTTTGTTAGGCTGTCCCCCTTAGTGGTTTGTCATACGATGTAACCTCCAGACCACTTGTCAACTTCGTTGCACGTTGAAGAGGTATTCTCCTGTTGTGTGAATGCAATTCTCAAGTCAAAGAAGTTGATAGCAGTGTCCCAGTATCTGAGGGGCTGCCACAAGGCAGAGGGGGGCCAGGTTGTTTACCAGAGCACCAGAGGGAAGGACGGGAAACAGTGGTTGGAAACTGGTCAAGGAGAGAAGCAACCTGGAATTAAGGAGAAACTTCCTGACAGTGAGGAGAATCATCCAGTGGAACAGCTTGCCACCAGAAATCGTGGGCGCTCCATCACTGGAGATTTTTAAGAAGAGACTGGACAATCATCTGTCTGAGATGGTATAGGTTCTCCAAGGCCCCTTCCAGCTCTATTCTATTCTATTCTATCCTATCCTATCCTATCCTATCCTATCCTATCCTATCCTATCCTATCCTATTAATTCTATTCTTTTCTATTCTATTTCTATTCTAGTCCATTCCATTCCATTCCATTCCATTCCATTCCACTCCACTCCACTCCACTCTATTTTAAGTGCTTGTTACAACCTTTGGTGGAAAATGAACAGATAAAGTGGAGTTTCTCCCTAATTCAGCTAAACCATCATTCATTCTCCAGCTAGGTTCTCTCAATCTGCTAGATTAGGCTAAAATGAAGCTGGGTAATTTGGTTTTGCCTGTGGCCGGAATCCAACTATTGGTCTAGCACAGGGGTGTCAAACTCAATTTCATTGAGGGCCGCATCAGCATTGCGGTTGCCCTCAAGGGGCCGGGTGGGTGTGGCCAGGGTGGGTGTGGCCTACTGGGTGGGCATGGCTAGAGTGCATATGGCCTACTAGGTGGGCATGGCCAGCTCTACATCATTCGCATCAAGGGTCCCTATGGGGGCCTGGGCAGGAGTGGGACAGATCTGAGGGTCTCTGGCAGAAGGAGGGTCTCTGGGCCAGGGCCGTTCCCTCACTATTTCCAGGTGGACCACATGAAACCACTTAGCAGGCTGGATCCGGCCCCCGGGCCTTGTGTTTGACATGTCTGCTCTAGCATGTTGTGTGCAGCAGAGCTTCACAGTAAGCCATCATCAAACATGTTTCAGTATTAAACACTGAAAAGTCATTCTTCATCAACCTGGTTTAAAGCTTAGCATGTTGGGCTTTGTTTTTCTCTCATCTTTTTTTCTTCTCATGCACACGTGCACACACAAAGAAGGGAGAAAGAAGAAAAACTGTGGGGTCCTTGGTGCTCTCTGAGCTTGGTTGTGTGTTTTTTTGCAGACATTTTGTTATCCAACTGAGTAACATCACCAACCTGTAACCGTATTCTGTGGGGGCACAGTGATTAGAATACAGTATTGCAGGCTAACTCATTGCTCACTGTCAGGAGTTCAATTCTGACCAGCTCAAGATTGACTCACCCTTTGATCTTTTCAAGGTCAGTAAAATGAGGACCCAGATTGCTGTGGGCAATATGCTGAATCTATAAATCACAGGTGCGCCATTACTGGACATTTTTAAGAAGAGGCTAGATAGTCACTTGTCTAAGATGGTATAGGTTCTCCTGCTTGAGCGGTGGGCTGGACTAGAAGACCTCCAAGGTCCCTTCCAGCTCTATTCTATTCTAATATAAACCACTTAAGAGAAGGTTGTAAAGCACTGTGAAGCATTCTATAAATCTAAGTGCTATCGCTATTCTGCGTATTGGAAGAAAGAAAAAGGTTATGTAGAGTCCTCCTGTTTGGTGACATGCTTCCACATGAGCTTCATGACCAACTTGCTGGAATTTTGAAAGGTGTCAGTTAATGTATTTGGAGGTCACCAAATACATTGCAGCCAAGAAATTAAAAGACGCTTGCTTCTGGGGAGGAAAGCCATGGCAAATCTAGACAACACACTAAAAAGCAGAGACATCATCCTGCCAACAAAAGTGTGTATAGTCAAGGCCATGATCTTCCCAGTTGCCGTGTATGGCTGTGAAAGTTGGACCATAAGAAAGGCTGAGCGCCTTTAAACTATGGTGCTGGAGAAGACTCCTGAGAGTCTCTTGGACTGCAAGGCGATCAAACAGGTCAGTCCTAGAGGAGATCAACCCTGACTGCTCTTTAGAAGGACAGATCCTGAAGTTGAAACTCAAATACTTTGGCCACCTAATGAGAAGGAAGGACTCACTGGAGAAGAGCCTAATGCTGGGAAAAGTTGAGGGCAAGAGAATAAGGGAACGACAGAGAATGAGGTGGCTGGATGGAGTCACTGAAGCAGGAGGCGTGAGCCTAAATGGACTCCAGAAGATGGTAGAGGACAGGAAGGCCTGGAGGAACATTGTCCATGGGGTCGCGATGAGTCAGACACAACTTCGCAACTAACAACAACAAGCTGAAAAAAAGTGCACCAGAGCCAAACGTTGCTAGGAAAAATGGTTCACCCGTTTTCAGCACCACAGACAGCTCCCTCTGCAATAGTGTTGGAATAACAAGGAGAAAACCACTTTGCACGGGAGAGATTTCAATGGCGTTACAAAACCTGTTTCTTTTCCAATCATTTATGGAGGTCATTTTTTTTTTTTTTTGCAGAAGTATGTGTCCGCTCTAATTTTTTGCCCCAAAAATGATCTGCAAGCTTGCAGTAAAACGGAAACCATTAAAACCCAAACATTCATTTATTTGTTGACAGTCCTAGTTTTTCCTGAAAGATAAATTACCGCATTTATCTTCACTGGAACTCACCCATAAGAGGTGTTTTAAGATTGTAGTGCATGCTCACACTACTCTGTGCAAGCTAACTAATCTAGAGTTTATCCTGGAAGCCAAAGAACTGGTATTTGAATCTCACCAATCCTCACTTAGCGACCACAATTTGGACTGGCAATTTGGTCGTTAAACGAAGCAGTTGCCAGGTGAAACCACGACTGCGCTTATGATCTCATTTCAGCTTTCCTTTGCTTTACTGACCTGTGAAGGTCATAAACGTGAGGTTGTAAAATTACTTTTTCATCATGCATAAGGTTGCTAAGTGAAATGGTTGCTAAATGAGATTGTTGCTAAATGGGGCAGTCACTAAATGAGGACCATTCTAATTTGGATGTATATACAATTTCCTAACACACACATACAAACAGGAGGCTATGAAGACATAGAAATGAAAGTTGATCCTTCGGTGATTTACAGATAATATTTGATACAATGAATAGGCCTGAAGGAAATCGGAATGTTTTGTGTGAATATAGAGTTGAGCTTCAGTTGCTGAATGCAGTAAGAACAGGATATAATCAAAGTAAATCATGAATGGAAATAAATGGAATGCTTAGAAAGCATTGAGCTGGGAGTTAAGCCAAGGATGTAATATTTTCTTTTGAATGCTTAATTTATTGACAGATAAACATGTAAAGATTGTTTAGAAGTGGGTTGACTGATGAAATAAAACATACAGATGGTGGCATATTGTTGGCTATGGACCCATATAATTTGCAGCAAATGTTAGATAGATTGTATGATGCAACAAGGAGAATGGAGTTAGAACAGGGGTCTTCAAACTTGGCCCTTTTATGACTTGAGGAGAGGTTTGCAAGCTGAGCCATGCTGGCTCAGGAATTCTGGGAGTCGAAGTCCACAAGTCATAAAAAAGCCAAGGTTGCCTACCCCTGCCTATACCATCTCAGACAGATGGCTGTCCAATCTCTTCGTAAAAACCTCCAGTTATGGAGCACACATAACTTCTGAAGGAAAGATATTCCAATAGCTTAAGGCCAACTAACCATGATTCCTCATTAAGAGTAAAGGGAGCTCATTTCTTCAGGTAATTGGTTCAATTAACCCAGGGGTCTTCAAACGTGGCCCTTTTATGACTTGTGGACTTCAACTCCCAGAATTCCTCAGCCAGCAGACCTGGCTGAGGAATTCTGGGAGTTGAAGTCCACAAGTCATAAAAGGGCCACGTTTGAAGACCCCTGGTATAGGGTCTCCTTTCTGATCAGGGGGTTGCACTAGAAGACAACCAAGGTCCCAGCTCCGATATTCTGTTAAATGTGAAATTTGGGTGAATCCAAAGCTCCTACTCTTAAATGAGTCTCCATGTTGCCTCTCTGCACGGTATACCCTTTAATTTTATTTCCTTCCCTTAACAAAGGAGGTTAAGAAACCAAAGTACTTTAGATTTAGATTGGGGCAATTTGAGCTGTTCAGTTTTTTCAAAAAGAGCCACCACTGAAAAAGGTGCAAAGTGACTGATGCAACAACAATCACGGTGGCTCTGAAACAGGCTGTTCCAGCTTCAACACAAATGCCCAAGCTTAACAAGCTCAGAACATTGCCGATTTATTGGAACAGCTCACCCTGAGCTCAGACAGTTCAAACTCAAAATGTTTCACACAGGAAAAATGCAGTCATCCCTCAACAGCTCCCAGCTTCGATTTGCAGGCATTTTTGAGCAAGTCTGAGGGGGGGGGAGGAGGAAGGAGACCCATTTTGATGTCCTGAAGAACTCCACTGATTATTCCCGACAATGCCAAGACAAGGCAATTGCCTTTATTCCATGAGGACCAGAGCCTTGGTTTATTTTATTTTTTGAGGGAGTAAAAAAGTATGCTTCATTGGCATGCGGGTGAGGAATTCTGGGAGTTGAAGTCCACATGCCTTAAAGTTGCCAGGGTTGGGAAACACAGAGCTAAGCCCCTCATTTATTTAAGGGAAATGAGTTTCACCGTGCTTCCAAACTTCTAAATACAGAAAACAAAGATGAGTTTGGGAAAATGCGAAGTCCAGGTCCCCCAACTTCTCTGTGCACATCAGCTGATCAAGACCACATCTGTAGGTTTGGGAAGCCTTAACAACTCCCCAATTCCATAGGATGCAACTGGATTATTATTTTTTAATCTCCAAACTGTAGGCACGCACACTTGCCTGCTTTTCTCTGGCTTCAGCTTAACGGGGGGGGGGGGGGAAACTCAGGAAGAACAGCAACAAAGGCAAAAGAGAAAAAAATGCAAAAGATGTGTGATTATACTAAGAAGAAACAATGGTATTGATCCATCTTCCATGTCTGCTTCATCTACAGCAGGGGTGTCCATTCCAACCTTGGCCACTTTAAGACCTATGGATTTCAGCTTCCGGAATTCCCCAGCTAGCACAACTGCCATAAATAAAGTCAGTCCAGAGGTCTTCAAACGTGGCCCTTTTATGACTTGTGGACTTCAACTCCCAGAATTCTGGACTTACAACCATTCATTTGGTGACTGTTCAAATTTACAATGGGACCGGGGAAAAAAGTGACATGGCCATTTTTCACAGTTACGACCACTGCAGCATCGCCGTGATCATATGTTCAAAATTCAGGAACTTAGCAAATGACAGTATTCATGACAGTTTTTTCCCCATCGGGGAAAACTCGCTTAACAACTGCTTTGCTTAGGAAACGAAATTTTGGGGTCAACTGTGGTCTTAAGTTGAGGACAGAGAAGAGCAACAAAGATGATCAGGGGACTGGAGGCTAAAACATACAAGGAACAGTTGCTGGAATTGGGTATGTCCAGTTTAATGAAGAGAAGGACGAGGGGGGACATGATAGCCGTGTTCCAGTGTCTAAGGGGCTGACCCGAAAAAGAGGGTCAGCTATTCTCCAAAGTGCCTGAAAGCAGGACAAGAAGCAATGGATGGACACTAATCAAAGAGAGAAGCAAGCTGGAACTAAGGAGAAATTTCCTGACAGTGAGAACAATTGACCAGTGGAACAACCTGCCTCCAGAAGCTGTGAATATTCCAACACTGGAAGTTTTTAAGAAAAGACTGGACAGCCACTTGTCTGAAATGGTATAGGGCAAGAGTCTTCAAACTTGGCCCTTTTATGACTTGTGGAACAACTCCCAGAATTCCTCAGCCAGGCACACTGGCTGAGGAATTCTGGTAATTGGTCCACAAGTCATAAAAGGGACAGGTTTGAAGAACCCTGGTATAGGGTTTCCTGCCTGAGCAGGGGGTTGGACTAGATGACCTCCAAAGCCCCTTCCAACTTCCTCCTCCTCCTCCTCTTCTTCTTCTTCTTCTTCTTCTTCTTCTTCTTCTTCTTCTTCTTCTTCTTCTTCTTCTTCTTCTTCTTCTTCTATTATTATTATTATTATTATTATTATTATTATTATTATTATTATTATTATCTGTACATGTGATTCACAAGTTTCCAAATTTTGATCACATGAACATGGGGACAGTGCTATGGTTGTAAGTGCAAGGAATGGTCTTAAGTCACATATTTGTCAGCGCGGATATAACTTTGAACAGTCGTTAATCAATGGTCATAAGAAGAGGACTGGCTATATATTAACAAACATATGAATTTGAAACCCAAATGGAATTATAGCACACCAGACCCCATGTCGTACGCATAAGTGCTCCCTTTATCATGTTAAATTTCTGGCACAAAGCAGCTAACTACGCTTTTAAAATATTCTCCGGAGTGTTCGATAAGCATTTAAAAAAACCCCTACAAAATCACATTCAGCCCCATGAGAGTTTCTTGGAACTATCCTGGTGCTCCGGAGATTAGAAATGACACACAAGTTTGCGTCTAAGTACAATCTCCCCTTGCATTACTCAGCCACAAGAGAACGGTGCTGCATTGTGGGACACACAGCCTGTTTGTGCATAGAGACTGTTGTGGAGCAGGCAAAATAATTCAGGTCCTCCAGATCCTCCCGCCCCGCCAAAACGGGGCTAGGAGATGGATTTGTTTATAAAGTCTTGTTAAGCCAACATGGGTCTATATATAGTGCATATCCTACCACAGCAGCCAACACAGCACTCTTACTCAATCATGTCATTTAGCAGACAATGTGAGTTAGAACAAACAGCAATCTTGAATTTAAAGCAGGAGCAGCAAGACCCGACTTAGAAGCTTCATTCAGACGTGCAAGTGAAGATGGCGACGTTATTCATAGTTCCCTTCTTCTAACATGGCAATATTTCTCAACCTCGGCCCCTTTAAGAAAGGTGGACTTCAACTCCCAGAATTTCCCAGCACCACCAGGAAGCCACTTCAGAAAGCACTTGCAGCCATTTTGAAATGGTATGGGGTTTCCTGCCTGAGCAGGGGGTTGGACTAGATGACCTCCAAGGTCCCTTCCAACATTACTACTACAACTACTACTACTACTACTACTACTACTACTACTACAAAACTTTTATTCATAAAACATGAAACTCAGTCAACTGAACACTCAAATTGACTGGCACTAATGGTTGTCACAGGTTGCTGCCAACATCCTAGGTATCAACCAGGTATCTCCTTAAAATGTAAGATGTTCCAAGTAGCGCAGTTTTTTGTAGCTTTGCTGGAGTTATTGCAGGAAGCTGCAATTTCTTGATCATCTACTACTACTACTACTACTACTATTATTTCAGAGGTGGCGCACTTTTTTTTTTGTCCAAGAATACAACAAATGAACGCAAACTGATACACACAGGCAGGGTATCTCAATCTCAGCAACTTTTAAGATGGATGGGCTTCAACTCCCAGAATTCCTTAGCCAGCACGACTATCTGAGGAATTCTGGGAGTTCACACAATATGTTCACACATATTAAAGTGGCCAAGGTTGAAAAACGCTATCCTTAACTCATCAACATGTTCCATAGGACAAAGATCATGATCCAAAAAAAAATATCTCCACTTTCTTTCTTTCCTTCTTTCCTTTGCTCCCTAGTAAGATTTGGTCTGGCTATCACATACTGTATTGTCTTTAGTTGCCCAGCTAACAACAAAAATTGTTCTAATGTTCAAATGTGAAAGAGAATTCAGAAGAAATGGATTCTCTTGATCCAGCAATGGCGGACTCCAGCTCACACGGAGGCCTAATGTGGAGATGGCTCATTTGCTTGGGTGTTCAGCAAACCCAGTTTACATTTCTACGGTGGGGAAAATCAGTTGTTGGACCAATGGGACTGTTTCATAGACACATTCAGACATAAGAGATGCATCCTTGTAGATCACAAGAGACCCGTGGTAAATTTTGTCACAACATTCCCATATTAAACGCCGATGCCTCAAGAAGCAAATGTTTCTTCTAACTAAGATCATCGTAGCTAACAGAAGGGCAGGAAGTAACCCGAGATCTATCACATCAAGGGTCCGCAAACTTGGCAACTTTAAGAGTTGTGGACTTCAACTCCCCGAATTCTGGGAGTTGAAATCCACATCTCTTACAATTCCCAAGTTTGCAGACCCTTATATTATGTTATGACTTATGAATATTTATGCATGCCTTATTTGCCCCTCCTTTCTGAAATGTATAATGTATGTATTTCAAATGTACTACCGACTACATTTGACTCATTAGTTTGCTTATCGGAAGAAGGGCTCTGTAGATGGTGCCCTTTCTTGCGTGCTTCATCTTAGTTTGGTGCACCTGGAGGAGGAGAATACTCACATACAAATGCTCTTTGTTGATATGAGTTCAGGGTTCAACATAATCATCCCTCAGCATTTGGTGAACAAACTGGGTCTATTAGTTTTTAATACTTCCTTACGTAACTGGATATTTGAAATAATAATAATAATAATAATAATAATAATAATAATAATAACAACAACAACAACAACAACCATTAGTGCCAGTCAATTTGAGTGTTCAGTTGACTGAGTTTCATGTTTTATGAATGTTTAATAATAAATAATAATAATAATAATAATAATAATAATAATAATAATAATAATAATAATAATAATAATAAAGTTGGAAGGGACCTTGGAAGTCATCTAGTCCAACCCCCTGCTCAGGCAGGAAACCCTATACCATTTCAGACAAATGGCTGTCCAATCTCTTCTTAAAGTCTTCCACTGTTGGAGCATTCCCAGCTTCTGGAGGGAGGTTGTTCCACTGATTAATTGTTCTAACTGTCAGGAAGTTTCTCCTTAGTTCTAGGTTGCTTCTCTCTTTGGTTAGTTTTCATCCGTTGCTTCTTGTTCTTCCTTCAGGTGCTTTGGAGAATAGCTTGACTCCCTCTTCTTTGGGGCAGCCCCTGAGATATTGGAAGACTGCTATCCTGTCTCCCCTTGTTCTTCTCTTCATTAAACTACACATACCCAATTCCAGCAACCGTTCCTTATATGTTTTAGCCTCCAGTCCCCTGATCATCTTTGTTGCTGTTCTCTGCACTCTTTCTAGAGTCTCAACATCTTTTTTAAATCATGGTGACCAAAACTGGATGCAGTATTCCAAGTGTGGCCTTCCCAAGGCGTTGTAAAGTGGTATTAACACTTCACGTGATCTTGATTCTATTCCTCTGTTAATGCAGCCTAGCACTGTGTTGGCTTTTTTGGCAGCTGCAGCACACGGCTGGCTCCTATTGAAGTGATTGTCCACTAGGACTCCGAGATCCCTCTCACAGTTGCTACTATTGAGCAAGGTACCACCTATACTATACCTGTGCATTTGGTTTTTCTTGCCGAAATGTTGATAGGCCCCCGTCTGTACGAGTTGGAAGAGAAGTCTCCAATTCCATCTTTCTGAGCACAGGTTCACCTTGATGACCCGTGACTGCTTCTAATAAATTTGCTATGAATCATGAGAAGTAGGCGGATGACACAGCAGAGATGGGTCTTATCCGGGATGATCATGAAGATTCTTATAGGGAGGAGGTGAACTGTTGGACTCATGCAATAAAAAATAAGCTAGTTTTGAATGTTAAGAAAAGAAAGGAGATCACTGTTGATTTTAGAAAGAGCTGGCACAATCATACTCCACTCTGCATCAAGGCTGAAGTTATGGAAGTGGTCCATCGTATTAAATACCTGGGGGTGCAGATTGCTAGTAATCTGATTTGGTCTCTTCATTCGTTATCTTTAGTGAAGCGTGCAAGCCAGTGTTTTTATTTCTTGCGTCAGATGAGGAGAGCACGACTTTTGTCCTTCTGTCCTGGTCACTTTTTACAGAGGCACAATTGAGAGCATGTTAATAAACTGCATCATTGTCTGCTTTGGTGGCAACAGAGCCTCAAACAGAAAGTCCATACAGAGTGGTGAGGACAGCCAAGAAGATCATAGGAAGCTCACTTCCTGTGATTCAGGATACTGAATAATAATAATAATAATAATAATAATAATAATAATAATAATAATAATAATAATAATAAAGTTGGAAGGGACCTTGGAGGTCATCTAGTCCAACCCCCTGCTCAGGCAGGAAACCCTATACCATTTCAGACAAATGGCTGTCCGGTCTCTTCTTAAAAACTTCCAGTGTTGGAGCATTCACCGCTTCTGGAGGCAGGTTGTTCCACTGGTTAATTGTTCTGACTGTCAGGATGTTTCTCCTTAGTTCCACGTTGATTCTCTCTTTGGTTAGTTTCCATCCGTTGCTTCTTGTCTTGCCTTCAGGTGCTTTGGAGAATAGCTTGACTCCCTCTTCTTTGGGGCAGCCTCTGAGATATTGGAAGACTGCTACCATGTCACCCCTCGCCCTTCTCTTCATTAAACTGGACATACCCAATTCCAGCAATCGTTCTTTATATGTTTTAGCCTACAGTCCCCTGATGATCTTTGTTGCTCTTCTCTGTACTCTTTCTAGAGTCTCAACATCTTTTTTTACATCGTGGTGACCAAAACTGGATGCAGTATTCCAAGTGCCTTACCAAGGCACTGTAAAGTGGTATTAATATTTCAGTTATATGTGCTTAGAGCACGGAGCATTGTTAGACACACACACACACACACACACACACCACTTCATGGTCTATTTCTGTTGCTTCCCTCTGGGAGGAGGTTTCAAAGTATTTATAGCAGAACTATTAAATTCTGTAACGGCTTCGTTCCTTATGCCACCCGTCTTATAAATTTGAAGTATTTATAGCAGAAGTACTAGATTCGGCAACAGCTTTGTTCCTTATGCCATCCGTCTTGTAAATTTGCAGGATTCATTTTTTCCCCCCATCTATATGTATACATTCGAACTAGACTGTGATGTTTCTCTGTGTCATACGTGTACATGAGTATATGCAAAATGGTTTTTTTTTCCTGAGCTGACTGGAACGAAATTTCATTTTAATGTATGCTAATTAGTGTACATTTAAAGTGACAAAGTTTTTATTCTGTTCTATTCTAAATACAAGTACATCTCTTTGTTTATAGGGGTGTATCTCCCAATATTCTCTTGGGGGAGACCCCCCCCTCCGGGATGTGCTGCCTAATGAATCGCTGCAGTAAGCATTGATTATTCGCTTTGTATCCTGCATTTTGATTCTACCCTGCAGTATTTGATATTTCAAGTGTGTTCTACGCACCCAAGCAGCCAGATTCATTGAATAAATTCTGGTTCAGTTGCTTGACGGTTGTGATATGTTGGGCAAATGCAACACAAGGAAGGAAATTTCAACAGAAATAGGGTTTCAGCTGTGGAGCAAGTGTAGGTAATCCTTGACTTACAACCATTTGTTTAGTGACTGGTCGAAGTTACAATGGCACTGAAAAAAGTGAGTGGTGGCCAGTCCTCACACTTACAGCCGTGACAGCCTCGTCCTGGTCGCATGATCAAAAACTTGGCATCTGGTGTAAATTTATGACAGTTGCATTGTCCTGGGGTCATGTGATCATCATTTGTAAACTTCCAACAAGCAAAGTCAAAGGGGGGGAGCACATTCGTTTAACAACTGCAGTGATTCACTTAACGACTGAGTCAAAAAGATCATACAATGAGGCACAGCTCAACTTAACAACTGCCTTGCTTAGCAATGGATATTTTGGTCTCAAAAGTGGCCGTATTTGTGTACTGGGGACAGATATGGTGGGACAGCCATAATGATATGGGTCTTCTGACAATATATAAAAGAAAAGATAACCTTTATTGTCATTTTTTTTACTGTGGGCATAACGGCACACATCAAAAATGAAATTTAGTTGCCTGCTCTCAAAGTAAAGACATACATGACACCCAACTATACATACTATATACAACATATACATGCTATATGCAACATATGCATAGACCTACACCCTACATATGCATAACATATAAATATTAAACACTGTCCATCTTGAATATATAACGGAAGGAGGAAGCTTGTGAGTTCACAAGAAATGCTGCAAGGAATGAAACTATGGCTGAATCTGGATGTTCTGCTACAGATACCACAAAGCCTCCTCCCAGAAGGTAACAAGGAAAACAGGTTGTGAAGAGGATGAGTAGTGTCTCAGACAATCTTGCGGGCCCTGCTCAAGCATCGCTTCTGTGCCATGTCCTGGATGGGAGGGAGGGAACTGCCAATGATCTTTTCGGCCGTCCTCACCACTCTCTGCACCGCCTTTCTGTCTGAAGCAGGGTTGCTTCCAAACCAGACTGTGATGCCGTATGACAGGATGCTCTCCGTCATCCCTCTGTGGAAAGTGGTGAGGACAGGGGAAAGTTTTGCTTCCAAGGTGATAAATTGTCCTTCATTGGTAAGATTCAGGCAGAGTGAGAGAAATTGTGGTAGAGGGATTTGATGAGTCAGCCGCTGTGATATTCCTCCCCTCCACCCGACGATTTTATGACTCTTAGCCACAAGTTGTCAAATTTACCTGGGCAAATGCGCTCCGGGGTCCAGCATAAAACCTCTCTGCAGACCCTCTTTGTAGCCCATCTTAATGGAACACAAAAATCTATGCGTTGAAAGCCTGCCAAGGAAGATCAGAAGACATCCGAGCGGAGAAACTATGCCCGTCTCCTATTTGCCAATTGGGAAAGGTGCATTTTCTAAAATTAACTTGGGAAGGATAAGAGCTATCAAGCTGAGGCTGCAGACAAATGAAACATTTAAAGCACTGAAGGAGGCACCGAAAACTTGCTTCCTCCCTCCGCTGGGAAAGAGGGGTCTGTGTGTGTGTGTGTGTGTGTGTGTGTGTGTGTGCGTGTGACACCTTCCTCCTGCCTTTTTAACTGCTCCACAGATGCACACACTAACAAATCAAATACTCTGCCATAGTTTCAATAATGTCTAATTGCTCCATGGCTGTTTCTTCTTTTAAAAGCTTGTCTTTCCCTTTAAGGACCATGAGAGTGGGAACAAGGCACAAAAACTGAACTAGAAACGGTAGCCAAAGCTTCATTTCACCACCAAGTTTTAGACTTTAATCTGTTGTGATTCAGGATCAGCCTGTGGGTTCGGCAGTTGGGTCGGATGACTCAGAGGAGGAGGAGGGGGGTGTTGGAGAGCTTGCTGATGAGAGCCCTCAGCCAGGCCCCTCCCACCTGGTCACGACGGAGACCCAGCTGTGTGAGCCTGACAGTGTGGATGAAGATGACCCACAGCTGGCCCTGTTCAAGGACGCCCGACGCAGGAGGCAGTCAATCAGGAGTAAACAGAGGAAGGCAATGGGGCACCTTGGAAGGAGGCAGAGAGAAGCCACGCCCTGAACTGCATAAAAGGGGAATGCGTGGGAGGGCTGGTTTGCTGAAGGCAACCGCTTGAATAGCTCCTGTTTCTTGGTTCGTGTCTTGTTTGTTTTTGTATCAATAAATTTGGCAGGCTTAATTCCAGCCTCTTGCCTTCTTGAAAAAGGGGTTGTCCCTGCCTTTTCTGCTGGGCTGGTAGCAGGCTGGTACAGAACATAATCCTTGGAGCGCTGGTCTTCAATCAATCAGAATAGAGATGGAAGGGACCTTAGAGGTCCTCTAGTCCAGAGGTCCCCAGCCTTTTGGGCAACAGAGACTGGTTCTGTGGAGAAAAGTTTTTCCGCAGACCGGAGTGTGTGTGGTTTTGTGTGCTGACTGCATCTCACGGATGGGGGCTTTGGTTGTTTGTGCGGACTGGTTGCTGGCATGCCGCAGCCTGGTACTGGTCCATGGACCGGGGGTTGGGGACCCCTGTGCTACTCTAGTCCGACTCTCTGCCCAAGCTGGAGATCTTATACTATTTCGGACAAGTGACTAAAGCAACATTTTTGAAAGTTGGTCACTTTAAAAAGGGTGGACTTCAACTCCCAGAATTCCCCAGCCAGCCATGCTGGCTAGGGGAATTCTGGGAGTTGAAGTCCCATCTTTCTTAAAGTGGCCAAGTTTGAAAAAAAAGCATGGCTGTAAAAGGTCATGACAGAAGAGGACAAGCCTTTGATCTCTGGTGCTGCAAATGAGTTATAGGACAGATTATATGTCCTTCATTGACCGAATCAATTACTCGGGGATTTTTCCATTCTGCAGAACAAGAAAGTGGATAGGAAAGGAGCAGCGTAGCCATCGGATGGAAATGCTCCCATTTTTAAAATTCCTGCATCAAATAGGGCTGGATCATCTTTTTTAAAATTTATTTACATGCTCTCGAAAATCCTACAGTCGCATCCCCTCGAGGAAGCCCTTCGTGATAATCGTGATTATCGAATCCCCTCCCTCCTTCTCCCTTTCAAATTGGATTTAGAGCTTGCTGCATGATAATACTTGCTTAATCTGTCAGCTTGCTCATAATGCTGCGTTCGGTTTGTTTTTTAAGGTTTAAATTTGCTGCATTTGGCAGAAAATGTTAAGTCCTGGAGAGAGGTAGAAGGACAGCTCCTGATTCCATGCTGGGAATGAGCAAGGCCACTCGCTGTAAGGATTCTGAATGGCTGCACAACATGGATGCCAATTTTATTGTCTTTTTATTTTTTTTTAAAGGGCAGGAATGAAAAACATCCCAGGTGCCATTATGCTGCTCAGATTCCGAAAAGAATTAGCTGCAAAGGGGCAACTACTGATTGTTGAGGCCTGCCTCATAATATTACTCTGTTTCCGGACAGCCCGTTTCTTTCTTCTTTATTACAGCCTGTTGTGCAGGACGACAACTGCAAGCCAAAATGCCTGATTTCTTTGCCAGAAATAATGCGATCGTGCAATGGAGTCAATCTAACCCTGTTTGGCTCCTCCCACAGTGAGTGTGACTAAATCAGGAGTAGGCAACCTCGGCTCTTTTATGACTCATGGACTTCAACTCCCAGAATTCCTGAGTCAGACTCAGGAATTCTGGGAGTTGAAGTCCATGAGTCATAAAAGAGCCGAGGTTGCCTACCCCTGGACTAAATGAATCCAGCGAACAAATCCCATCCCCTGCTCTTTATATATTTTTATATCCCACTTTTATTATTTCTGACAAATAGCTCAAGGCGGAGAATATATCCAACATACCTTCCTCCTCCTACAACCCTGTGAGGTAAAAGTTGGGCTGAAACGGAGGAACTGGCCCAAACTGACCCCCAAATGGCTTTTATGTCTAAGGCACGATTAGAATTCACCATCTCCTGGTGATCAGCCCAAAGTACTAGCCAGCTTTCATGCCTAAGGTGAAACTAGAACTCACCAACTCCTGATGATTGGCCCAAAGCAGGGGTCTTCAAACCTGGCCCTTTTATGACTTGTGGACTTCAGCTCCCAGAATTCCTCATCCAGCATGCCTGGCTGAGGAATTCTGGGAGTTGAAGTCCACAAGTCATAAAAGGGCCAAGTTTGAAGACCCCTGGCCCAAAGTCACCCAGCCAGCTTTCAGGCCTAAGGCGAAACTAGAACTCACCAACTCCTGGTGATTGACCCAAAGTCACCCAGTCAGCTTTCATGCCTAAGGCGAGACTAGAACTCACCAACTCTTGGTGATGGGCCCGAAGTCACCCATCTGACTTTCCATGGCTAAGGCAGGACTTGAACTCACAGTCTGTTGCTTTCTATCCTGGTGCCTTAACCACCATATCAAACTGTGTTCTCCATTCCTTGAATCGTCCTAGTTTACTATTCTTGGTTTGTTGGCCAGGCCACAACTAGGAGCCGTATTCTGAGGGAATGGAAGTTTTGATGTATCTTGTTTGTTCTTGATTAATTCATCAAGTTGGTAGACAGCAGAGAATACCACATTTAAAATTCATCAGCGATAAGCCAAATTTTTCTGCAAATTCTGAACAAAAATAGACCGTTGATTCCAAAACAACACAGAATGCTTAGAACAGTGTTTTCCAGCCGTGGCCCCTTAATAGGGGTGGACTTCAGTTCCCAGAATTCTCCAGCCAGCCAGGCTGGCTGGAGAATTCTGAAAACTGAAGTCCACCCCTCTTCAAAGTGTCAGTTTTGGAAAACACTGATTTAAAAGGACAACCCGGTCTTTGCTGGAGGAGAAACTGAAGGAGATAGATGTTGTGATTCAGGGTCAGCCTGTGGGTTCGGCAGTTGGGTCGGACGACTCAGAGGAGGAGGGGGGTGTTGAAGAGCTTGCTGATGAGAGCCCTCAGCCAGGCCCCTCCCACCTGGTCACGACGGAGACCCAGCTGTGTGAGCCTGACAGCGTGGATGAAGATGACCCACAGCTGGCCCTGTTCAAGGACGCCCGACGCAGGAGGCAGTCAATCAGGAGTAAACAGAGGAAGGCAATGGGGCACCTCGGAAGGAGGCAGAGAGAAGCCACGCCCTGAACTGTATAAAAGGGGAATGCGTGGGAGGGCTGGTTTGCTGAAGGCAACCGCTTGAAAAGCTCCTGTTTCTTGGTTCGTGTCTTGTTCCGTTTGTTTTTGTATCAATAAATTTGGCAGGCTTAATTCCAGCCTCTTGCCTTCTTGTAAAAGGGGTTGTCCCTGCCTTTTCTGCAGGGCCGGTAGCAGGCTGGTATAGAACAATAGAGACAATCTGTTCAGAATGCACATATGCATGGATAAGTAACCATTTTGGAAAGCAGAAACATGATCGAGAGATTGCTTTATTTATTCATCAACATCAGCAAGCTTCAGGCTATCCCAGGCCTCAACAAACTATTATGTTTTTTAAAACAACAACTACATAATTATTCACTCAAAAAGTACTGTCCTTTGTCCTCCATGCAAGGTAAATCTTCTGCATCGCCAGCCTCTCTACTCTCCCAATTTAAATCCAACTTCTGCTCAGCCAGATGTGCTCTATGACATAAGTTGCTGCTGATGAAGGATTATGCTTTTTAATATAATAAGTTAAATGGAAAAGCAAACTCTTTCTGATGTTTGGCAATCACAGACTTAACAATTCACTCAAAATCAGCATTCAGATAATAGGAAGATCTCTTTCTGTCACAGAAAGTGAGCGTGGAGAAAGCAACCTCTTTGGGATAGAAGGAAATTAGAACAGAAAACACAGAATAAATGGTTTGGAACCATGGAGATCTTCTAGCCCAGGGGTAGGCAACCTTGGCTCTTTTATGACTCGTGGACTTCAACTCCCAGAATTCCTCAGCCAGCCACGCTGAGGGGAAAGGGAGAGGTTTCCAAGCGGAGCCATGCTGGCTCAGGAATTCTGGGAGTTGAAGTCCACGAGTCATAAAAGAGCCAAGGTTGCCTAACCCTGTTCTAGTCCAACCCTCTGCTCAAGCAGGAAACCCTATACCATGCCAGGCAAGTGGCTGTCCAATCTCTTCTTGAAAACCTCCACAAATGGAGCATTCACAACTTCCAGAGGCAGGTAGTTCCACTGATTAATTGTTCTCACTGTCATGAAATTTCTCCTTAGTTCTAGGTTGGATCTTTCTTTCTTGCCCTGTGCTTTGGAGAATAGGTCTGACACCTCCACCACCCCACCACCCCCCGCTTTTCTCGGTGAGAACCCCTCAAGTACTAGAAGACAGCAATCATGTCAGCCCACTAGTCCCTGTCACAAAGGTGCTTTTTTTTTCAAGAGGCAACTGGACTTCTTCTGTTTTTCCTTGAAGATATTTCGCTTCTCATCCAAGAAGCTTCTTCAGTTCAGCCATTCAGTTTGCAGAACTGAAGACGCTTCTGGGATAAGAAGAGAAGTGTCAACAAAGAAAGCCCAGTTGCCTCTTGAAAAATGAACCTTTGGGACAACCATAATTTGGATGACTGAGAATCTCCACAGACATCCCCCTAGCCCAGGGGTAGGCAACCTCAGCTCTTTTATGACTCATGGACTTCATCTCCCAGAATTCCTGAATCAGCCATGCTGAGGGGAAAGGGAGAGGTTTCCAAGCTGAGCCATGCTGGCTCAGGAATTCTGGGAGTTGAAGTCCATGAGTCATAAAAGAGCCAAGGTTGCCTACCCCTGCCCTAGCCCTTCTTTTCATTAGGCTAGACCAGGGGTCCTCAACCCCCGGTCCGTGGACCAGTACCGGACCATGCCATGCCAGCAACCAGTCTGCACAAACAAGCAAAGCCTCATCTGCGAGATGCAGGCAGCACACAAAACCACGCACACTTCAGTCTGTGGAAAAACCTCTCTCCATGGAACCGATCCCTGGTACCCAAAAGGTTGGGGACCTCTGGACAATTAATAATAATGACAATAACAACAACAAACAACAATAATAAAGTTGGAAGGGACCTTGGAGGTCATCTAGTCTAACCCTAGACATACCTAGTTCCCTCAATCGACCATACGATTTAGCCTCCAGACCCTTTATCATCCTTGTTGCTGTTCTCTGCATTCTTTCTAGGGTTTCTGAATCTTTTTTGTATGTGATGACCAGAACTGGACACGGTTTTCCCAATATGGTCTCCCCCATGAAGTATAAAGCAGTAATATCACTTCTTGTTTTCTTATCTCAACATCTCCCTTTAACCCTCTAATTAATAATATGAAATCCCCTCTAATAAGTCAAAACCCCAATTTTCTTCAACCTTATTCTGGCTTTCTTCCTTTGCCAACTAGGCTTCCATATCAGTGCTTTTAGATCATCAAATAGATCTATTATTATATATGTTATCTGAAATAAAGGAGACCATATAATTGCCAATTTTCTTGTTTTCTTGAAACAGTCCATCTGTTGATGCAGCTTAGGACTGCGTTGCCTTTTTTTGACAGCTGCAGCACACGGCTGGCTCATATTTAGGTGACTGTCCACTAGGACTCCAAGATCCCTTTCACAGCTGCTACTATTGAGCAAGGTACCACCTATACCTGTGATTTTGTTTTTTCTTCCCTATGTGTAAGAAACTTACTCTTCTCACCAGTGAATTGCATTTTGTTGGAGAGGGCCCAGGGTTCAAGTCTTTAAATTTACTTTCAAGTCTTGGCCAACCTCCCCAGGCATCTTTCAAAAAGCCACACAAAAGTAGATTTTTTAAAAAACTGATAAAATGGGAATTATTAATAAATACATGGGAAATGATCAGTTAGCTGTGTTTAATTACTTCAGTATTTCAGTAAATTTGGACAATTAGCTGAGCCACAATTTCATCATAGTGTGTTGAAAGAACCACTGTTATCTGGGGCAGATAGCACATTAATCATAAGTTATGATTGTAAATCACAGGAAATGGGTCTGAACACCTCAGGGCTACACTAACCATATTACAGCTTAATACAATGTAAGAACCCAGACCAGGGATAGGCAGCCTTGGCGCTTTTATGACTCATGGACTTCAACTCCCAGAATTCCTGAGCCAGCCACGGGGAGGGGAAAGGGAGAGGTTTCCAAGCTGAGCCATGCTGGTTCAGGAATTCTGGGAGTTGAAGTCCACGAGTCATAAAAGAGCCAAGGTTGTCTACCGCTGACCCAGACCATCTGGCTTGATTTAAAGCAGTTTCTTATATCAGAACCTAACTATTGTTAATTCAAATTTATTTTAAACTCAAGCCACCTTCATGATGGTACAAGTAGTCCTTGACTTATGACCACTTAGTGACTGTTAAAACTTACAACAGTACTGAAAAAAAAAGTGACTTCCAATCAATGCACTTAGGACCATTGTAACATCCTCATGGTTGTTAAGCAGATTGTGCCATCCTTAAGCAAATCACCGGTCATTATCTGGACTTCCCTAATGATTTTGCTTGTTGGAAGCCAGCTGGAAAAGGTCACAAGGTTATACAGTCATTTTTCAAGGAAGATTTACTTCAGCGTTTCCCAACCTGAGCCATTTTAAGATGTGTGGACTTCAACTCCCAGAATGCCCCCAGCCAGCATTGCTGGCTGGGGGTATTCTGGGAGCTGAAGTCCACACATCTTAAAATGGCTCAGGTTGGGAAATGCTGATTTAATTGATTTTTGCAGAGGGTTGGATTAGATCAGGGCTCTTCAAACGTGGCTCTTTTATGACTGGTGGAGAATTCCTCAGCCAGGCACGGTGGCTGAGGAATTCTGGGAGTTGAAGTCCACCAGTCATGAAAGGGCCACGTTTGAAGAGCCCTGGATTAGATGCTCTTTGGGACCCCTTCCAAGTCTAGGATTTTGTGATTCACCATTCCAGGTAAAATATTCAGTTCTCACCCAGGCATTCCTTTCTTCCCTCAAGGCCTGTATTCATTGCTTTGCTCCAAACATTCCTCAGCTAATTGCAGTCCCTGTGAAAGTATCAGGGAGGCTCCTCTGACCTTAGCTGCTGAAAATTAACAATACCTGTCACGCTGAGGAGGGGAAACATGAACACTGTAAAGCGAGCTCTAAAATAGGTGCCTCAAGAAGGGCGGGAGGGAAGGAAGGAAACTGGCTAACGATGAGCACGCCAGAGAAAGTGGAGAGGAAAAAGGCACCCCTCTTCCAACAGCCCTGCCCCACATTGCAGTGGGATCTCAGCCGCTTCTGTCCCCCCACCTTGGCTACCAGACATTTTCCCCACCCCTGTCCCCTAATCCTTGGGTCTTCAAACTTGGCCCTTTTATGACCTGTGGACTTCAACTCTTAAGAGTTCCTCAGCCTGAATGGGGGAACTATGGCCCCCTTCATGACTTGTGGACTTCAACTCCCAGAATTCCTCAGCCAGGCATGCCTGGCTGAGGAATTCTAGGAGTTGAAGTCCACAGGTCATAAAAGGGCCAAGTTTGAAGACCCCTGTTCTAATCGGTCAACCACTAAATTCTCAACTGCTTCTGGCCTCCAATTGGCCATGGCTAGCAGAAAATTCCACCACCACCCCGGTCTTGTCTTCCAGTTGGTCAACCAGCAATTTTCAACCACTCCTGTCCCTGATTGGTGACCTTCACCACCAGAGGATTTCCCCCATCCCTGTTGCCCAATTGGTCAACTACCAGTTCTCAACCACTCCTGACCCCCAATTTGTGACCAGGGTCACTAAAAGATTCCATCCTTGTCCCCCAATTGGTCAACCAGAAATTCTCAACACTCTGGTGCCCCAATCGATCACCACGCCCACCAGAATATCCTCTTCCTCATGTCCCTCAATTGGTCAACTGTGAATTCTCAACCCTTCATGTCCCCAAGTGGTGATCTTCGCCACTAAAGAAATTGTCCATCCCTGTCACCCAGTTGGTCAACTATGAATTCTCAACCGTTCATATCCCCAACTGGTGACCTTCACCACCAAAGGATTCCTCCATCCCTGTCACTCAGTTGGACAACCACCAAGTGTTCTCCAATTGATCACCATCGCCACCAAAAGATCCTCTCACTTCTGTCCCCCCAATTGGTCAACCATGAATTCTCAACCACCCCTGTCCCAAGTGTCCCCAAGCTTGGACATCAGAAGATTTCCCCACTCCTGTCCTCCAGTTGGTCAACCACCAATTCTCCACCATTCCTGTTCCTCAATTGGTCACCATCACCACCAGTAGGTCCTCCTACTATTGTCCCCCAACTAGTCTCTCATCTACTCCTGTCCTTCAACCGATGACTCCCAGGAGACTGCCCCAGCCCTGCAAAACATGGGACAAATCCAGCCTAGGGTGAACTACTTTAGTGGAAAAGCCCAGCCAGCCAGAAGGAACAACTGTGACAAAGGGGACTAACGTGGTCTGTGATGTGTGTGTGTGTATATGTCTTCCTAGCAACAGAGTCAGACTCACCACCAACGGTTCCTTGCTTAGCATTGCACCCTCTGAAGCTTTAGGGCAGGGGTGAGGAACTATGGCCCTTTCATGACTTGTGGACTTCAACTCCCAGAATTCCTGAGCCAGCCATGTTGGCTCAGGAATTCTGGGAGTTGAAGTCCACAAGTTATAAAGGAGCCATAATTCCCCATGTTGGCTCAGGAATTCTGGGAGTTGAAGTCCACAAGTCATAAAGAGGCCAGTTCCCCATGTTGGCTCAGGAATTCTGGGAGTTGAAGTCCACAAGTCATAAAGAGGCCAGTTCCCCATGCTGGCTCAGGAATTCTGGGAGTTGAAGTTCACAAGTTATAAAGGAGCCATAATTTCCCATGCTGGCTATGGAATTCTGGGAGTTGAAGTCCACAAGTCATAAAGAGGCCAGTTCCCCATGTTGGCTCAGGAATTCTGGGAGTTGAAGTCCACAAGTCATAAAGGGGCCATAGTTCCCTATCTCTGCTTTAGCGAAAGGGCAGAGGTGGGGAGCTAAAACATGCTTCACCACTGACCAACGCTGTAGAGAGTTTCATTTTAGCCACTTTCGAGAGAGACTATGGATTTCCAAGAATATCCAACAATTTTGGCTGTCAATCTTCATTTGGTGGGTTTTTTTATTTTTTTCAAAGATTACTTTAGCTTCCCAGAGCCAACAAACAGCACCAAAACTGACTTGTAATCCTTCCCACAAATGTGTCACTTTTCAAATCTGTCCGTTTCAAATGGTACAATCTCTCCCCGGCCTAAATCCTCAATCTGTTCCTCTTTACATCGAGGAAGGGAGATAGAATCAGTTTTTAAAAAAGAGTTTCATGTGCCCTGTTTGTTACTTATTTGAAGGTAATCTTTTCAACCTCTAGAATAGGGGGGGGGTCTTCAAACTTGGCCCTTTTATGACTTGTGGACTTCAACTCCCAGAATTCCTCAGCCAGGCACGCTGGCTGAGGAATTCTGGGAGTTGAAGTCCACATATCTTAAAAGTTCCTCCAGGTTGAGAAACATTGCTCTAGAGCAGGGAGTCTTCAAACCTGGCCCTTTTATGACTTGTGGACTTCAACTCCCAGAATTCCTCAGACAGGCATACTGGCTGAAGAACTCTGGGAGTTGAAGTCCACAAGTCGTAAAAGGGCCAAGTTTGAAGACCCCTGCTCTTTTGGGACCTGGAAGGAAGCAGGCCATTGGCAGTTGTGTGGCAATACTCACATCCTTGTGCGCGCGCGCACACACAAACACACACATCCAGCCAAGGAGGAAGCAAAATGACCGTTCCGTAGGATCAGCCCCAGAGTTGTAATCGTGCTGTGGCTGCCTCGTGCAAGACCCCCGTGTGCTTTTGATCATCCGTTTGGGCCTTGCACATTGCTCTCCGAATCCCTGTGCCTGTATGATTCCTACGGGTGTGCATTTTGGTGTGCAAATGTATCTTCTCTTGTGAAAGAGAGAGAGAGAGAGAGCTAGTTCCACTTTACAGGTTATCCTCGACTTATGACCATAATGGAGCCCTAAATTTCTGTTGCTAAATGAGACAGTTAAGTGAATTTTGCCCCGTTTTCCGACCTTTCTTGCCACAGTTGTTAAGTGAATCACTGCAACGGCCCCCAACCTTCGCTCCTTCCGGCGCGATCTAAAAACGTATCTATTTGAGCAGTCTGACCTGGTCTGATGGGTTAGGGTTGGGGTTTTAAATACGTCTTAATTATTGTTTTAACCTTGGGCAATTATTTAATCGCTTTTAACTTTTGTATCCTGTTTTGTATTTATTGCCCTGAGTCCTTCAGGAGAAGGGCGGTATAAAAATATAATAAATAAAATAAATAAAATAAACTGCTAAATTAGTACAGGTAGTCCTCGACTTACAGCAGTTCATTTAGTGACCGTTCAAAGTTACAACGGCACTGGGAAAAATGACCTTTTCTTCATACATATGACCATCGCAGCATCCCCATGGTCAAGTGATTTACATTTCAACGCTTGGCAACTGGTTCACGTTTATGACGGTTTGCAGTGTCCCGGGGTCACATGATCCCCTTTGGCAACCTTCTGACAAGCAAAGTCCATGGGGGAAGCCAGATTCGCTTAACAGCCGTGTGACTAATTTAACAACTTCAGTGATTTCACTTCACCAACGTGGCAAGAAAAGTCGCAAAATGGGGCAAAACTCACTTAACAAATTTCTCACTTAACAACATACATTTTGGGCTCAATTGTGGTCGTACGTTGAGGACTACCCATAACAGGGTTGTTAAGTGAATCTGGCTTCCCCATTGATTTTGCCTGTCAAAAGATCACAAAAAAGCGATCACACGACCCCGAGGCACTGCAACCCTCATAAACAGGAACCAGCTGCCCAGCATCCAGTTTTTGATCACGCGACCATGGGGAGGCTGCAAGGATTGCAAGTGTGTAAAATGGTCATAAGTCACTTTTTTCATGACATGGTAACTTTGGACCGTCACTAAGCCAACTGTTGTAAGATGAGAACTATCTCTATTGCAGACATGTCAAACACAAGGCCCGGGGGCCAGATGCGGCCCGCGAAATGGTTTCATGTGGCCCGCGAAGCCATCCTGGAAACAGTGAGGGAACGGCCCCCACTGCCTTGGCCCTGGCCCAGAGACCCTCCTTCTGCCAGAGACCCTCAGATCTGTCCCATTCCTGCCCAGGCCCCCATAGGTACCCTTGATGCCAACGATGTAGAGCTGGCCACGCCCACCCAGTAGGCCATATGCACTCTAGCCACGGCCACCCAGTAGGCCACGCCCACCCTGGCCACACCCACCCGGTCCCCTGAGGGCAACCACAATGCTGATGCGGCCCTCAATGAAATTGAGTTTGACACCCCTGCTCTATTGTAAGGCTACATTGGTAGAATCCTTCAAATCTGAAAATAAAGTTTTCCCACCTTCTCCTTTAGAGCCCCAGAAGCTAGGGATGGTCCCGTCCAAGCCTGTTGCCTTGCCCATTATCCAACTGCAGGCTAAGCTGTTAACAGAACAGAATAAGAGAATAACAGAGTTGGAAGGGACCTTTGAGGTCATCTAGTCCAACCCCCTGCTCAGGCAGGGAGACCCTATACCAGAGGTAGGCAACCTTGGCTCTTTTATGACTCATGGACTTCAACTCCCAGAATTCTTGAGTCAACATAGCTGACTCAGGAATTCTGGGAGTTGAAGTCCATGAGTCATAAAACAGCCGAGGTTGCCTACCCCTGCCCTATACCATTTCAGACAAATGGCTGTCCAGTCTCTTCTTAAAAACTTCCAGTGTTGGAGCATTAACAGCGTCTGGAGGCAGGTTGTTCCACTGATTTATTGTTCTAACTAACTGTCAGGAAATTTCTCCTTAGTTCTAGGTTGCTTCTCTCCTTGGTTAGTTTCCATCCGATGCTTCTTGTCCTCCCTTCAGGCGCTTTGGAGAATAGCTTGACTCCCTCTTCTTTGGGGCAGCCCCTGAGATATTGGAGATACTGTCTCTTTTCTGACTTTCCCCTCGGCCAGTAAAATAAAATAAAAAAAAAACAGAGAAAAAAAACACAGAGAAGGCACTGTGTTTGTTGCATAAGTGATCTCTGTGAGAAAGCTGCATCCATCAAAAGCACGCATCTCCTGTCTTTCCCGAAATGTCCATAAAACATCAATAAATGCTTTTAGGGCTACCAATAAATATCTGCAGGTCCAAACACTGGGTTGTTTTTTTTCATAAACCGAAAGAGAAAACAAGCCAAATGCATCCAACGGTTCTCAAATGTGATAACGAAGGGGTCTCCCTTCAGCATCCCGATGTTGTGCCCATTTTACGGATGTGACTCTCAATGACAGCCACAGAAACAAGTGTGTGGGGTTCCACCCCCCCAAAAAAGATGTCTTCCCTGAGGATAAATTAAGCAACTTATACAACAAGGCTGGATTTTTTTCCCCACCTAAAGGCTGAACGCAGCAAGAAGGGAACAATCTCTGCTCCAGCCAAGCAGATCCCACTGTAAAAATAACACAAGTATCTTCCTTTCCCAAGGCTGCAAAAAAGCACAGCAAAGAATTTGTAGGCTCCAAACATGAGAAGAAAGAAGAAAAAGTTTTAAAGCTTGGGCTTGGCATATAAATCTTGTCTCCTGCATCGGGAAACTTGATTGTACAAATAGGATCCCTTGTTTGTGGCATCCTTGGTGCTCTCGCAGCATAGCTGTCTTGAAGATGTTTCACTAACCAAGTACGGTAGGTCAGGGCTTTTCAACCAGTGGTACGGGTACCACCTGTGGTACATTGGCACCTGGCAGGTGGTACACGACCATCCTAGAAAAGTGGTAGTGGGGGAAGGGAATGAGCTGAACCGGTGGCAGCACCGCACAAGCCTGAGCGAGAGACGGCTGGAGCTGCAGGGCTGTCGGGGCTCAGCGGAAGCGCCAGGATCAGCGCCAGGATCCACCTGGAGCTCGGCACTGATCCCGGTGCTTTTGCTGAGCCCAGAAGAAGCGCCGATCAGCTGGAATGTTGTAGCATCTCCAGGGTCTTGTGATTTACATTCAGATGCTTGGCAACTGATTCATATTTATGACAGTCACAGTGTCCCAGGGTCATGTGAAGTGACCAAAATCTGCTGCAACCACCCAGCAGATTAGGAGGGGGGAATAAAAACCAAACACTCCCCCACCCCACCCCCGCTGCCAATCCTCAACAGAAATGCTCAAAACAATGAAAACCTCAGACAGGAGGAAGAGTGCTGCCGGGCGGGCAGGCAAATATCTTGCTTGGCTGTAGCTTGGGGGGGCACTTTTTTCAGTGCCAATGTAACTTCGAACAGTCACTAAGCGAACTATTGTAAGTTGAGGACTACCTGTACTTCACTTTTTTCCTTTTTTTGGGGGGGGGGGTCATGAAGTTTTTGACACCTTGCTAGGCGACTGGTGGTACTCGGATGTTGCCATATCCTAAAAGTGGTACAATGGGTGAAAATGGGTGAAAAGGTTGAAAAGCCCTGCGGTAGGTAACATTTTCAGCACTTAGAAGCTTGGAGCTTGCTCTCTGTTTATATAAGTGGCTTGCTCGGACAAACAATCAAACAGTGAACAAACAGCCTAATCAAGGAATTACCAAGATATAAACAAAACTTCCTGCAATGGTGACAGGGAAGCCACTTGTATATAAACTTTGTGCAAATTCTATTTCCTACCAGCCCTGATATTATTATATTATATTATGATATTATTATAATATATAATAATAATAATAATAATGAAGAAGAAGAAGAAAGTTTGAAGGGACCTGGGAGGTCATCTAGTCCAATCCTCTGCTCAGGCAGGAAACCCTATACCATTTCAGACAAATGGCTGTCCAGTCTCTTCTTAAAAAATTCCAGTGTTGGAGCATTCACAGCTTCTGGAGGCAGGTTGTTCCACTGGTTAATTGTTCTCACTGTCAGGAAGTTTCTCCTTAGTTCTAGGTTGCGTCTCTCTTTGGTTAGTTTCCATCCGTTGCTTCTTGTCCTGCCTTCAGGTGCTTTGGAGAATAGCTTGGCTCCCTCTTCTTTGTGGCAGCCCCTGAGATACTGGAAGACTGCTATCATGTCATCTTTGTTGCTCTTCTTTGTACCCTTTCTAGAGTCTAGAGTATTATCTAGTAGTTGGATAGTGAAATATCTGCAAGGAGCTATAAAGATTTTCTTCTATTGATCTCTTGTTTGCAGTACAGCAAAAAGCATCAAGAAGCTCAGAACTGGATGAGATGTTAGAGATCATTTAGTCCAGCCCTACCCAGTGTGGGATCCCCTAGGGCAGGGGTAGGCAACCTTGGCCCTTTTATGACTTGTGGACTTCAATACCCAGAATTCCTGAACCAGCCATACTGACTCAGGAATTCTGGGAGTTGAAGTCCACAAGTCATAAAAGGGCCAAGGTTGCCTAACCCTGCCCTAGGGCCATGCTCCTTAATATTTGGTCTCTGTATATCCCCCAACACCTTCTCAGGGGTCTACAAAATGAAAATAACCTGCCAGCCTATATGGAAAAATAGTATTAAAATCCCATGTAACCATAGTGAGAAGCAGCAGCAGTACTGAATGCATCCATTTTAATTTTTAATACCTTTACATTTGATACATTATTGATAACTGTAACCTATTCAAACCAAAGCTCTTTTGGACGGCTCCATAATTTTTAAAAGTGGGAATGTGTCCCAAGAAGGAAGAAAAAGTTCAAGAAACGCTACACTGAAGCCTCTCCAGTGAAGGGAAAATTGCTATTTCATGTGGCAGACAGTTCCCCTGGCTCCTACAATCCGAAAGATCCCTTTGATGACTAGCCTGCATGTCCTTCTTCATAGTTTTACCCCCGTGATTCTCAAATCTTTTTTTTTTCTTTTCAAATGACCACGCTTCACAGCTGAATCTTTCACCTGTCTGAATGCAGGATCGAGATTATAGCTACGGCCAAGTTTAAGATGTGTGGACTTCACCTCCCAGAATTCCCCAGCCAACATGGGAGTTGAAGTCCACACATCTTAAACTTGCTATGGTTGAGAAACATTGAGCGTGTCCATCTTGAAGTCACGACACCTCCACTTCCCAATACTAAATTAATATTAAGGAAGCGCATGCTTGATCTCTATGGAGATTCTCAAGTCATCCAAGTCATAGTTAACCCAAAGATGCTTTTTCATGCGGCAACTGGACTTTCGCCTCGTAAAAAAATGCATCTTTGGGAGCATTCTTGACCCCATGCAGAGTGGCTTTGACATCTATTTCAAAGAAATAAAAAGGTGCTTTCCTTCATCTCTGAGAGGAAAAAAAGATCAAAGGCAATTTAACCATCGCCTTCCCTATTTGTATGAGAAGGAATGGTGTGACTATTGCCAATTCTTTTCTGAAGGAAGGAACGATGGCTTTATTTACTCACACGACAACCCCCTAAGGAAGGCACGCCGACCCAAGGGCACCCCATCATTTTTGACTTAAATAAGAATCCATATTCATTTCTTTCTAAACTGGCTGAGTTTATTTAAAACAAATTTTTTAAAGCCGGTCTGAAGTCAAGGTTGATTTTATAGACAGGCCCAGAGCAGTTTCCCATGGACCCCTTCGGAAACTGGCAATATTTAAATCTGGAAGGCAGAGATGTTTCTTGATCTGCCAAATAACCTTGGCGGATAATATCACTCACCCCTAACTCCCTCCAGGTGCGAAATATCCTGTTTAGGGTCCCCAAATTCAAGGCAGAGAGGATGCACAGTAGGGGATGATGAAGAACACAAAGGGGGTGGTGGTGGAGGGGTGATCAGATGACCCAAAGATGGAGACAACTGGGGGAAGCAGCTCCCTTGAACTGGCTTCATCCCTATTTTTTTTTCAGATTAAAGTGTATGAGCATCCAGAACTGTGAGATGCGCGGCGTATAAATTTAATCAATGAAGAAATAAATGACCCAGGCTGAGTCAAAAGTTTGTCCTTTCCCAAGACTTTTGGGCTGGTTACAGGTAGCCCTAGGCCTAGAGTGACTTACAACCATTTGTTTAGTGACTGTTTGAAGTTACAACGGCACTTGCAAGTGTGACATGACCGGTCCTCAGACTTATGACTGTTGCAGTGTCCCCATGGTCACGAGATCCAAATCTGGGCGCTTGGCAACTGGCATATGTTTATATAACGACAACAACAACAATAAAGTTGGAAGGGACCTTGGAGGTCATCTAGTCCAACCCCCTGCTCAGGCAGGAAACCCTACACCATTTCAGACAAATGGCTGTCCAGTCTCTTCTTAAAAACTTCCCGTGTTGGAGCATTCACCACTTCTGGAGGCAGGTTGTTCCAATGGTTATTTGTTCTCCCTGTCAGGAAATTTCTCCTTAGTTCTAGGTTGCTTCTCTCCTTGATTAGCTTCCATCCGTTGCTTCTTATCCTGCCTTCAGGCGCTTTGGAGAATAGCTTGACTCCCTCCTCTTTGTGGCTGCCCCTGAGATACTGGAAGGCTGCTATCATGTCACCCCTAGTCCTTCTCTTCGTTAAACTACTACACATACCCAATTCCAGCAACCGTTCCTTATATGTTTTAGCCTCCAGTCCCCTAATCATCTTTGTTGCTCTTCTCTGTTTATTAGAGTTGCACCCCCCTGGGGTCGTGTGATCCCCATTTGCGACTTTCCCAGCTGGCATCTGACAAATAAAGTCAAATGGGGGAAGCAGGATTGGCTGAATGACCACGTGATTACAGATAGTCCTTGACTTACAGCTGTTCAGTTACAACGGTACTGAAAAAAAGCGACTTACAACCATTTCTTCACACTTACAACCTTTGCAGCATCCCCACGGTCACGTGATCAAACATTTGGGTGCTTGGCAACCGACTCCTATTTACGTCGGCTGCAGCGTCCACAGAGTCGCGTGATCCTTTTTTACAGACCTTCTGAAAAGGAAAGTCAGTGGGGAAGCCAGATGAACTTAACAGCCGACGGCAGTGATTCACTTAACAATGGCAGAAAAAGGTCATAAAATGGGGCAAAACTCACTTAACAAATGTCTCACTTAGCAAGAGAAATTTTGGGCTCAACTGTGGTCATAGGCTCAGGACGGTCTGCAATCAACTGCCGTGACTTGCTTAAAAACCGTGGCAAAAATGGCTACAAAATCAAATGCAATTCACTTAACAACTGCCTTGCTTAGCAACGGAAATCCTGATCCCAACTGTGGCTGTCAGTGGGGGGCTACTTCCGTAGGCCTGGGAGAATCCTCTCTCCTCCCCCTTCCCTACCGGCCAGAAAACCCAGTGGCTGCGGCTGAAAGGTGCAGCGAATGTACAAGGGCTCCAGATGCCAAAAAAGTTGGCACTTCTGTACCTTTGCTACAGAAATAGCAACTGAGGCAATCAGAACCATCAATCCAACTGCACCCAACCTGATTTACAGCCAGTTGAGGAGAATTTAAGATGGGGGAAAGGAGGGAGGGGGAGAGATGGGAGAGAGAGAGAGAGGAAGAGAGAGAGAGAGAGAGAAGTAGATAGTAGAGAGGAAGAGAGAGACAGAGAGAGAAAGAGAGGAGAGAGAAAGAAAAGAGAGAGAGAGAGAGAGGGAGAGACAGAGACGCACACAAAGAGAGAAAGAGACAGAGAGAGAAAAAGAAATGAGAGGAGAAAGGAAGACAGAACGAGAAAAACAGAGAGGAAGAGACAGAAAGAGAAAGAGAGAGAAGAGTGGAAGAAAGAGAGAGACACACAAAGACAGAGAGGGATAAAGAGAGAGAAAGAGGAGAGGAGAGAGAAGAGAGAGATACGGAGAGAGAGGAGAGAGGAAGAGAGAGAGAGACACACACACACACAGAGGAGACAGAGAAAAAGAGGAGAGAAAAAGAGAGGAGATAGATAGATAGATGATAGATAGACAGATAGACGGATAGACGGATAGATGGATAGATGATAGACAGACAGATAGACAGATAGATAGATAGATAGATAGATAGATAGATAGATAGATAGATAAATTGATTTTAGAATGAACCACGCTTTGCCTCCCAGCTCTTCTCCCCAAACTGACAGCAAGGCCAAGCTTCCTCCCCCCCCACCCCTAATTCTGATTTGCTTTGCAGCAAAAGTCTTACTCATTATTCCTCCGCCTCTCAGCTCTGTCACCTTCTAAGGATGGAAAGAGGGGGGGGGAAAGGGGGGGGGAGGAATGTCCTTGCTTTCAAGGCCGCCTCAAAATGGATTCCTGCTTTTTCTCCCCTCAAAGGGGCACCCATCCTCTCAAAGCTTGCACTGCCATCGTCAAGGGATGGTTTGCAATCCAGGCCAGGGACGCAGCTGAACGGTTTTTTTTTTTTGCAGAACAATAGAGGGAGGGAGAGGATAATCCACCTCCCCCAGGGTGGTTGCAATGATTCCCGCCCCCCCCCCGCCCCCCCACACACATAGCCAGATGACAGTGGGACCGCAGCTTTGCAATTGGGAGGGGAGGAAAGCACACAGTTCTTAGACCTTTGACCTTATTGTGCTTTCTGTCATTTATTTATTTATTTTAAAAAAGAATGGGGACTGTAGCCAAGAAATTAAAAGACGCTTGCTCCTGGGGAGGAAAGCCATGGCAAATCTAGACAGCACACTAAAAAGCAGAGACATCACCCTGTCAACAAAAGTGCGTATAGTCAAGGCTATGGTCTTCCCAGTTGCCATGTATGGCTGTGAAAGCGGGACCATAAGAAAGGCTGAGCGCCAAAGAATGGAGGCCTTTGAACTATGGTGCTGGAGAAGACACCTGCGAGTCCCTCAGACTGCAAGGCGATCAAACCGGTCAGTCCTAGAGGAGATCAACCCTGACTGCTCTTTAGAAGGCCAGATCCTGAAGCTAAAACTCAAATACTTTGGCCATCTAATGAGAAGGAAGGACTCACTGGAGAAGAGCCTAATGCTGGGAAAAGTTGAGGGCAAGAGAAGAAGGGGACGACAGAGAATGAGGTGGCTGGATGGAGTCACTGAAGCAGTAGGCGTGAGCTTAAATGGACTCCAGAAGATGGTAGAGGACAGGAAGGCCTGGAGGAACATTGTCCATAGGGTCACGATGGATCGGACACGACTTTGCAACTAACAACAACAACTTTATTCAGCAGCTAATCCAAGTCATCGCTTTTCCCACCGTGTGGTCCTCCCTGTAACTTAACTGGCACTTCCCCCCCCCCTCTGCTTTCTGAAGGTTTCCTAAAAAAGAACAGCCTGCATTTTCTCTTCATCCAAAGTCAGAGGGTTAGTCCTGCCTCAAGAACTGTTCCGAACTCTTCCCAACTTCTCCAAGTTGGCGCCCTTGGGATATTTTTGGCTCTTGTGCTCTGCACGAGCAGCCAGCCTGAGTTATGTCACTAACAGGCCCCTGAAGTTTACTCGAGTATCTGCCAACGTTCAGGATAAAATGTTCGCCTAGGCACAAACCAGTTATTTAGGTGGGGGGGGGGGAAGGAAAGAAAATAGAATGGCAAAGCTGAAGCTTTTTTTTTTTTTTTTGCTAGTAGACCCTCACTGCTGCTGGTGCTGGAAAAACCTGGCACTCTGTTGAACTCTGTTTTCCTTTCACGGACACCCCAGGTTAGACGTTTGAAATAAAATTGGCAGATTAAACTATTCCAGACATCTGTCCAGATGTGGCACTATTCCATTTTTTTTCCCAATGCAGGTACTTCATTTCCCCAAGTGATAACCCATGTCTCAATTTTTTGCGAGGGAGGATTCACCAATTCTGCGGATGTAGCACCTCCCCCCATTAGTATAAATTACCCTGATTTTAATTCTAACTGTGCTTTTAACCGGTTTTTTTTAACATTATTTTATTATGTTGTTTGTAAACCACACAGAATCACTGAAGTGAAAAAGGGTGATGTAGAAATTTGATAGAGGCAGACATGCAGTACGGATGGGAGAGAGAGAGAGATGGATAGAATAGATAGATGAGATAGATAGATAGATAGATAGATAGATAGATAGATAGATAGATAGATAGATAGATAGACAGACAGACAGACAGAGACAGATATGGATGGAATAGATAGATGAGATGAGAGAGAGAGAGAGAGAGAGAGAGAGATGGACAGACAGGACAGGCAGATAGACAGATAGATGAATGGATGGATGGAGAGATATGGATGGGATGGGATGGGATGGGATGGATAGACAGACAGACAGAGACAGACAGACAGACAGACAGACAGGCAGAATATGGAAAGGGTGCTCAGAATTCAACCAAACCCCAAATCTGGGCTAAGTTACTCAAAGTATAGCAATATCTGTACATCCACATTCACCAATACTTATTGGGTATCTCATAACCACTACCAAAGTGCTTAATCAGATTAAAAAAATTAATTTATTTAGTTCATGCTTTTAAAAAGTAACACAGAAAAAAGAAAAGGACCAATGTAAAGATAATTAGGATAGACGTATACATACATTCCTGGCCAAAGAGGGGAAAAAAACACACCAAAAAAAGTGCTTTAACAAAAAAGCAAAAAAGATGTAACAAAGAAAAAAGAAAGAAAAAAAAAACATAATATGTATCAATAATATAGAGTACATAGTATAATGTACATCATTACAGTAAAAGTTACAATGCTATCTATACTTATCTAATGCAAAGATTACTGAAGTGTTTCTAAGACACTTATATAACAATCACATTTTTTTTAACCTATTGTATTTTGTTTATCGGCAATCCCCTCATAAGCGTCAAGTACCATCAGGTCTTCAATCCATGGAGTGAATTGAGTGCTTAACCAGATTAAAGCTTGCCTGAAATTATTCTGAGTGTAATTATTGGATGGATTTTTGCATGAAATTAAGACGGGATGCATCCAATACGCTAACCTAGACTAACGGTTGAGTTTTTTAGCCTGTGATACGGAAAAACTGTGTTTGCTTAATTCAGGTTTATTTATCAAGCTTATTTTCACTCAAGGCACTGAACGTATCTCATGCTCTTTCCTCCTCCCATTTGCCCCACAAAAACAGTCCTGTGAGCTGGTTTGGGCTGAGAGAAACTTTAGATAGCGTATGTCATGTTAGGTCCTCGATGTATGGCCACAACTAAGCCCAAAATTTCCACTGCTAAGCGAGACGGTTGTTTAAACCAACAATCTAAGGACCCAGATTGTTGGGGGCAATTAAGCTGACTTTGTAAAAATGCCGCTTGGGGTGTGTGTGAAAGCCCTAATAAGCAGGCATATACATAGAATGAAGGCTACTGCTAAGCTTGTAAGCCGCCCTGAGTCTTCGGAGAAGGGCGGGATATAAATGGAATTAAAAATAAAAATAAATAAATAAACGGGTTGTGCCTCTTTTTAAGACCTTTCTTGCCACAATTGTTAAGGTAATCACACTGCAACTCTTAGCTGAATCATGCAGCCGTTAAGCAAATCTGGCTTCCCACATTGATTTGGCTTGTCGGAAGCCAACTGGAAAGTTGACAAATGGCGATTACATGACAAACCCTCCCCCCCCCAAGGGCAGTGAAACACTCATAGGTACCTGCCAGTTGCCAAGCATCTGAATTTTTATCACAGGACTACATGGCTGCTACAACGGTTGTTAAGTCTGAAAGTCATTTTTTCCAGCACCGGTGTAAACTTGTACAGTTGCTAAATGAACGGGGTGTTAAGTCAAGGACTACTTTTAGTTCAAAGGCTGTGAACTTCAATTTCAGTTTTGCTGAATTTCGTTCAAACTCCTAAAAGGTCTCCAGCTCTGTTTGATGCAAATTATACCAGTCAGGATCCAATACGTCTTGAAGGACACTTTGAGGAAGTCACCTTGTAATAATAATAAAGTTGGAAGGGACCTTGGAGGACATCTAGTCCAACCCCCTGCTCAGGCAGGAAACCCTATACTATTTCAGACAAATGGCTGTCCAGTCTCTTCTTAAAAACTTACAGTGTTGGAGCATTCACCACTTCTGGAGGCAGGTTGTTCCACTGGTTAATTGTTCTCACTGTCAGGAAATTTCTCCTTAGTTCTAGGTTGCTTCTCTCCTTGGTTAGTTTCCATCCGATGCTTCTTGTCCTGCCTTCAGGCGCTTTGGAGAATAGCTTGACACTCTGAATTTGGCTTGCTATATTGACTCTATTTGTTGGGGGGGAAACCCACCACCACCACCAGAAGGTCTCAAATGGCAATCTCGTGATGCTGCAAACATTGTGAATACATATTGGTTGCCAAGCACCCAAATTATCATCACGTAACTGTGGGATGCTCTGATGGTCAAAAGTGCCTCAGGATCAATCACAATTTGCTTTTTCCAGTACTATTGTAATTTTGAATAGTCAGTAAGTGGAGGATTACCTGTAACCATCAGGGCTTGTTTTGGGCGAGGGATTGCATAAGATATGAGCCAGCCGTGTGCTGCAGCTGCCAAAAAAGCCAACACAGTGCTAGGCTGCATTAACAGAGGGATAGAATCAAGATCACGTGAGGCATTAATATCACTTTACAATGCCTTGGTAAGGCCACACTTGGAATACTGCATCCAGTTTTGGTCATAATGTAAAAAAGATGTCGAGACTCTAGAAAGAGTACAGAGAAGAGCAACAGAGATGATAAGAGGTCTGGAGGCTAAAACATATAAGGAACGGTTGTTGGAATTGGGTATGTCTAGTTTAATGAAGAGAAGGACGAGGGGGGACAGGATAGCCATGTTCCAATATCTCAGGGGTTGCCCCAAAGAAGAGGGAGTCAAGCTATTCTCCAAAGCACCTGAAGGCAGGACAAGAAGCAACGGATGGAAGCTAATCAAGGAGAGAAGCAACCTAGAACTAAGGAGAAACTTCCTGACAGTGAGAACAATTAACCAGTGGAACAACCTGCCTCCAGAAGCGGTGAATGCTCCTGCCTGAGCAGGGAGTTGGACTAGATGACCTCCAAGATCCCTTCCAACTATTATTATTATTATTATTATTATTATTATTATTATTATTATTATTATTATTATTATCATCATCATCATCATCATCATCATCATCATCATCTTAAATGACTATATTTTTTTTTTAAAAGGCATAACATTGGATGTGACTCATTTAATAAATACATTTCCTATTTCTATTCTCCTTTGTGGTGATAAAATCAAGACTACCTCTTGTGATGCTGCCTTCTGAGTACTCCAGTGCATCCTAATGATAAAATTACCAACTTCCGTTCAATAATAACTAAAACATTAAAGTTGCATTAATATGCTGGTCTACGGCAGTAATAAAGATTTGATTTGAAAGTTGCATCAAATCAGCTTTTTGCAGTAACCACTCAGAGTGTCATTTAAAACTATCCATTTAATTAACATCCTTTCCCCGCCAGCCACAGAACCCCATTGAGAGGGGTAAGTTTCACATTTATTCCCATCCTATCATATAAGGTCACCTTGTACCGACCTTAACAATTCCAGCTTCAACCAGAAAACAGCCCTACCTATCTACCTTGCCTTGAAAGCTTTGGACTACTTCTCCCATAGTTCTTTGCCAGCAAATTGGCAATGTGGCTTTTGAGCAGTAGGCCCCCTTGTCGACACACCTGAGAGGCAGTTCAATGAAGGGAAGAATTGAACTGTACAGGTAGTCCTCAGCTTACGATCACAATTGACCCCAACATTTTTGCTGTTAAGTGAGACGTTAGTTAAGTGAGTTTTGCCTCGTTTTACGACCCTTCTTGCCTGAGTTGTTAAGTGAATCACTTAACTTGATAAGTTACTCACCCGGTTGTTAAGTGAATCTGGATTCCCCATTGCAAAAGGGGGGGTGTCACATGACCTTGGGGCACAGCAACGGTCATAAATATGAACCAGTTGCCAGGCTTCTGAATTTTGATCACGTGATCGTGAGGATGCTGCAAAAGCCGTAACTGTGAAAAAAAGGTCTTAAGTCACTTCTTACTGCTGCTGTAACTTTGAATGTTCACTTAAATAAACTGTTGCAAGTCGAGGACTACCTGCATAGGAATTCTAACCCACATTCTAAGCAACATACATCTATTTGCACTGGAGCTTCAATTTGTAAAAATGCCAGCCAACAGCTTCTCAGCTGGAAAAAGGGGGCATTAAGCACCTGAAAAACAAAGCAGGTAAACTTCCTGCAGGGAGACAGTTTGGTGTAGTGGTGAAAGCACCAGGCTGATAAATAGGAGACGGTGAGTTCAAGCCTTGCTTTAGGCCAGGGGTAGGCAACCTTGGCTCTTTTAGGACTCGTGGACTTCAACTCCCAGAATTCCTGAGCCAGCATGGCTCAGCTTGGAAACCTCTCCCTTTTCCCTCAGCACGGCTGGCTCAGGAATTCTGGGAGTTGAAGTCCATGAGTCATAAAACGGCCTAGGCCTAGACCAGGGGTAGCCAAACTTGGCTCTTCGATGACTCGTGGACTTCAACTCCCAGAATTCCTGAGCCAGCATGGCTCAGCTTGGAAACCTCTCCCTTTTCCCTCAGCATGGCTGGCTCAGGAATTCTGGGAGTTGAAGTCCACGAGTCATAAAGCAGCCTAGGCCTAGACCAGGGGTAGGCAACCTTGGCTCCCTCATGACTCGTGGACTTCAACTCCCAGAATTCCTGAGCCAGCATGGCTCAGCTTGGAAACCTCTCCCTTTTCCCTCAGCATGGCTGGCTCAGGAATTCTGGGAGTTGAAGTCCACGAGTCATAAAGCAGCCTAGGCCTAGACCAGGGGTAGGCAACCTTGGCTCTTTTAGGACTCGTGGACTTCAACTCCCAGAATTCCTGAGCCAGCATGGCTCAGCTTGGAAACCTCTCCCTTTTCCCTCAGCATGGCTGGCTCTGGAATTCTGGGAGTTGAAGTCCACGAGTCATCAAAGAGCCAAGGTTGCCTACCCGTGCTTTAGGCACAAAAGCGGGCTGGGTGACTTGGAGCCAATCACCAGGAGATGGTGAGTTCTTGTCCCGCCTTAGCCATGAAAGACAGATGGGGAAATTTGGACCAATCACCAGGAGGTTGTGAATTCTAGTCTTGCCTGAAGCGTGAAAGCTGGCTGGGTGATTTTGGGCCAGCCCCAGAAAGAAGAAGCAGGCAAGGATAACCCCCTAAAACCTTGCCAGGGAAACTGCAGGGACTCATCCAGGCAAGCCAAAGTTTAATGTTTCCCAGACTAAAATTGAGCTAAAGGAGGACAATGGTCACAAACTCTTTTTGTCAGTATACACGTCCCCAGATGTGGCTCGAAAGAAATCCTCAGCTTTCCTTTTGGACCAGCTTCAGAAACTCTGATCAGCAGCTAAAAATGCTTCCTTAGAATCATCTAAAACGGGGGTCTCCAAACTTGGCCACTTTAAGACTCGTGGACTTCAACTCCCAGAATTCCCCAGCCTGCCTAACAGCTTAACTACAGTACCCCAAAGCCTTTTCTTATTCTCAGATGTTCTGGACCCCATAATTCCCAGATTTTGCAAAAGCAAAGGATCCTTTGGAGGTTTGAAGAGCACCGGAAAGGAGAAAGGTGCTTTGGAATATATGTGTTGATTTTTAAGATGCCAGAAGGTTATTTTTCACTTCGCTTGAATACTTATGGAATGAACCTTGCCAATTGAGGCTTGATTTGCTGTAAGTCTGCCACCCAGCAACAGCGAACAAGCTTAATGCCCAAGATTTACGGCACTCAGTAGCACTATGCAGAAGACTGACTGCAACCTAGCCATCAGGATAACTGGCAAGATCTCAACAACTTTCGGTCTCCCATAAATTCACAGCCCTGAGTTCAAAACAGAATTTTTTTAAAAAAAACTCTTTTTAATCCTATCTAGATTTATGCTCTTTTTAAAGTTTCTGTTACTGTGTTCACCTGCCGTTCTGGGCCACATGACGTTGGTTCTAGTTTAACGTGCCTGCAAACCATGATTTATGGCTTAGTTGTTTTGGGAAGCCAGCTCAGTGGAGGTTCGTTCAATAAAACAAACTATGGTTGAATGCAGTGCATGAAACCTGACCCAAACTATACAACAGCAAGCCCAGCACGGTTACTGGTGGGACAATATTGGAAGAAGGATAGTTTGCCTACTATAGAAGAATGGGTGTTTAAAGTTTCGAATCTTGCAGGAATGTCTAAGATTTCTGCTTACTTGAAAGATCACTCGCAAGAAAGATATATTTCAGTTTGGAGGAGATGGATAGATTATATTCAGAATAAATATGGGACTAAAAAGTTCCATTTAGCTTATGAGTAGATTTTAGAGGGATATTGTTATTGATATTAGTGTTGGTACTTTGTATGTATTTATGTTAAAGGGGAGTTAAAGCACATTATGAATTTGGTTAATTGTATATTATGTATAATTTTTATTTAGAATATGATTATTATAACTATAATCCTGTATTTAGCTCTGGGAAGTGGGGGGGGGGAAGTGGGCGGGTTTGGGGTGGGGGTGGGGATTTGGGGATATATTGTAAAATCTTGTTTTTGTAAAACTCTTTAAATAAAAAAACAAACAAACAGCAAGCTCGAAATGGTACAATGCATTCCAAGTTAGTAAATAGTTCTGGAAGTAAAACTGGCCTTTGCACGTGCCCCGATCCAAAGAATATATAACTCCCAGGATCAAAGGGGGGAAAAAAATTCATCCCTTAAGTTACGATTGTGAATCTGAACCTGACATTTTGCAACCCCAGTTATTTCTCAAGTTCCTTTAGAGATAAAAAGCTTAAAAGCATTCAACACTGATCTATTACTTGCGCCAAACACCAGTTAGATGTCCTGACAGTTATTTTCTTTCATTCTTGGCTTGTATTAAAACACCCACAGGAATAGCTGAAAGTTGCTCTGGAAACCTGTACCTATAATTTATTTAGAAAGGCAATATGCTTCCCGCTCTCTGAAGATACAACCGAGCCTTTTTTTGGAAACAACATTAACGACGTACAATAGTCACGAAATGCAAAACACAAATTAAAACGATCCCATTGTTCAAAAAGACTTGGGCAAAAGCAACAGGCTTTTGACCTCTGCCTAAAATATCTGTCCGAAGGAAAACAGCCAACCTGTTAAACCAGTGCAACCATCTTCCTAATAAACACATTTTTCCCCTTCCTTTTGTCCAAGATTCCTCTGCCTTTCCCTTTTGAAACTCATCCCAGGAGTTTTTTCCTCCCTTCGTCTCTGACCAACCGTCACTGTCCCCAGTCTAGATCTGGGGACCAGGACCGGGCCGCAGCATGCCAGCAACCGGTCCGCACAAACAAGCAAAGCCCCATCCGCGGGATGCAGGCAGCGCACAAAACCACGCAGTCTCCTGTCCGTGGAAAAACCTCTCTCCACGCAACCGGTCCCTGGTGCCCCAAAAGGTTGGGGACCTTTTCCTACTCATCCTTCCCACCCCTGTTTTTCTCCCCACTTTCTGAGCAATTCTGCTTTGCCCCAACCGGACCGAACAGATTCGCTTCCAATTTTTCCCTGTCACGCTCCATGTCCAGAGGGAGACGGTGCATTGATTTGATGCAACTGACGTCCCTCTGCGGCTCTTGCCCTTAGCTGGAAACCAAGGGGAGATGCAATGTCAGGCTGTCAATCTGGACTCCCCTCTTTTGGGAGCCGGGTTTGATCCTGCCTCCCGGTTTCACCTCCCGCCTCTCCCCCCCCCCCCCAGACATCCCGCAGAAGGGAGGGAGGGAGGGAGGCCAGACGTCCCTTAAGGTCAGGATCAGAAAATTCCACCTGTTCCAAAGCTGCTGCAACTACAGGTAGTCCTCGGCTTACAACAGTTTGCTTCGAAGTCACAGCGGCACTGAAAGAAAGGCCCTTAGGGCCGTTAACCCATTTCTCACTTAGCAACATAAAGGTTGGGCTCCGCTGAAGTCGCCCGTCGAGGACTGCCTGTCTTTTTTGGACTGGACTGTGGGCTGCGATACGGTCTCTTTCCTTGAGCAAGGGGGTTCGACTAGATACAGCGTTTCCCAACCTTAGGAACTTGAAGATGCGTGGACTTCAACTCCCAGAATTCCCCAGCCAGCATAGCTGGCTGGGGAATTCTGGGAGTTGAAGTCCACGCATCTTCAAGTTCCTAAGGTTGAGAAACGCTGGTCACTAGAAGACCTCTGAGATCCCTTCCGGGATCTCTTTTATGTTCTTCTCCTTCTGAAAGGCCAAAGGTCAAACCTTCTGGGAAGGAGGGGGGGGAAGTTCTCTCTCTGGTCGGAAATCACCGCAGGCCGTTCCTTCGGTCCTCCTCCTCCCCCACCTCCACCAACCCCGGAGCTGCCCGCAAAGCCAAAGCGGCGGAGAAGCCAGCGGCGGGCGCGGACCCCCAGCCCACCCCTCCCGCGGCCGCTGCGCCGAGCCTCGCCTGAAGTCGCTGTACGGGTGGATGATCCAGGCGCCGGCGGACTTGACCCGCTCCTGCTCGCGCTCCACCGCCTTCTGCGAGCCGAACATCCGCAGCGAGAACTTGTTGACGCCCGGCTGGAGCATGGCGCTGAACTGCCGCTGCATGAAACTGGCCTGGCTGCCGCGGGGCTCTCCGCCGCCCGGCCCCGCCTCGGCCCCGTCGGGGGCGCCTTCCTCGGCCGCTTTCGGGGAGCCGCCGCCGCCCTCGGGGCTGCAGGAGAAGGAGACCTTGGGCTGCGAGGGCGGCGGCGGGCCCGGCGGCGGGTCGGGACCCCCTTCGTCCCCGCGGCGGCACTCCCCGTTGGGGGAGCCCCCTTTGCCGGCGCGGCCGCCCATGGCGCACCCGCGCTGCGGGGAGAGCAGCGTCCCCTTGGCGCCCTCCTCTTGCGACGGCGAAGCGGACGAGGACGCGGCGGCGGCCGGGCCGGGGGCGGCGGGGACCCCCGGCGGTGTTGCAGTGGCCGCCGTGCCGCCGCCGGAGCCGCTGCCTCCCGTCCGCATGCTGGACCTGAAGGCGCCCCGACACGAGCAGCCGGTTGCGCGCCGGGATGCGGCAGCGGCGGCGGCGGCGGCAGCGGCGGAGGTGGAGCTCGGCCGCCTGGAGGGGAGGGGCTGAGGAGGAGGGGGGAGAGAGGGAGAAGCGGGTGTTTGTGTCTGTGTGTGTGTGTGTGTGTGTGTGTGTGTCTGTGTGTGTGTGTGTCTGTGTGTGTGTGTGTGTGTGTGGAGTCAAAGGTCAAGGGGAGAAGCACTTGAGCGAGGGGAGATGAGGGGACAACTGAGGGGGCGTGAGGGGGAAAAGGCGGGAGGGGAGGGAGGGGGCGGAGATGGGAGAGCAGGGAAGAAAGGGAGGGGAGGGGAGGGGAGGAAGAGAAGCAGATGGAAGAGGAGGGGGCAATTGAGGGGGGATGCGGGGGGAAAGGGGGGAGAGGGAGGAGCAGGAGGAAGAGAAGAAGATAGGGGAGGGGAGATGAGGGGGAAAAGGGAGGGGATAGGGGGAGGGAGAGAAGGAGATAGGGGAGGGGGCATGAGGGGGCATGAGGGGGAAAGGGGAAGGGATAGGGAGAGGGAGGGGGCGGAGGGAGAGGAGATAGGGGAGGGGAGATGAGGGGGGAAAGGGGGAAGGGGATAGGGGGAGGGAGAGAAGGAGATAGGGGAGGGGAGATGAGGGGGCATGAGGGGGAAAAGGGGGGAGGGGATAGGGGGAGGGAGGGGGCGGAGGGAGAGGAGATAGGGGAGGGGAGATGAGGGGGGAAAGGGGGAAGGGGATAGGGGGAGGGAGAGAAGGAGATAGGGGAGGGGAGATGAGGGGGCATGAGGGGGAAAAGGGGGAAGGGGATAGGGGGAGGGAGAGAAGGAGATAGGGGAGGGGAGATGAGGGGGCATGAGGGGGAAAAGGGGGGAGGGGATAGGGGAGGGAGGGGCGGAGGGAGAGAAGGAGATAGGGGAGGGGAGATGAGGGGGCAATGGGGCATGAGGGGGAAAAGGCGGGAGGGGAGGGAGGGGGCGGAGATGGGAGAGCAGGGAAGAAAGGGAGGGGAGGGGAGGGGAGGAAGAGAAGCAGATGGAAGATGAGGGGGCAATTGAGGGGGGATGCGGGGGGAAAGGGGGGAGAGGGAGGAGCAGGAGGAAGAGAAGAAGATAGGGGAGGGGAGATGAGGGGGGAAAAGGGAGGGGATAGGGGGAGGGAGAGAAGGAGATAGGGGAGGGGAGATGAGGGGGCATGAGGGGGAAAAGGGGGGAAGGGAGAGGGAGAGGGAGGGGGCGGAGGGAGAGGAGATAGGGGAGGGGAGATGAGGGGGGAAAGGGGGAAGGGGATAGGGGGAGGGAGAGAAGGAGATAGGGGAGGGGAGATGAGGGGGCATGAGGGGGAAAAGGGGGGAAGGGAGAGGGAGAGGGAGGGGGCGGAGGGAGAGGAGATAGGGGAGGGGAGATGAGGGGGGAAAGGGGGAAGGGGATGGGGGAGGGAGAGAAGGAGATAGGGGAGGGGAGATGAGGGGGCATGAGGGGGAAAAGGGGGGAGGGGATAGGGGGAGGGAGGGGCAGAGGGAGAGGAGATAGGGGAGGGGAGATGAGGGGGCATGAGGGGGAAAAGGGGGGAGGGGATAGGGGAGGGAGGGGGCGGAGGGAGAGAAGGAGATAGGGGATGGGAGATGAGGGGGCAATGGGGCATGAGGGGGAAAAGGCGGGAGGGGAGGGAGGGGGCAGAGATGGGAGAGCAGGGAAGAAAGGGAGGGGAGGAAGAGAAGCAGATGGAAGATGAGGGGGCAATTGAGGGGGGATGCGGGGGAAAGGGGGGAGAGGGAGGAGCAGGAGGAAGAGAAGAAGATAGGGGAGGGGAGATGAGGGGGGAGGGAGGAGGGGGAGGGAGAGAAGGAGATAGGGGAGGGGAGATGAGGGGGCAATTGAGGGGGAGGGGGGACCCGCACCAATCGGGCTTTAGGCCCGGGTACAGTATGGAGACGGCATTGGTCACGCTGGTGAATGATCTCTGGAGGGCTCGGGACAGGGGTTGTTCCTCTGTCCTAGTCCTATTAGACCTCTCAGCGGCTTTTGATACCATCGACCATGGTATCTTACTGCGGCGTCTTCGGGGGTTGGGAGTGGGAGGCACCGTCTTACGGTGGTTCTCCTGCTACCTCCTGGGACGTTCGCAGTCGGTGTTGGCAGGAGGGCAGAGGTCGACCTCGAGGCCTCTCGTTTGTGGAGTTCCTCAGGGGTCGGTCCTCTCGCCTCTCCTGTTCAACATCTATATGAAGCCGCTGGGTGAGATCATTCGTGGTTTTGGGGTTGGGTACCATCAATATGCTGATGATACCCAGCTTTTTATTTCTACCCCAAATCACCCCAGTGATGCCCTCGACATGATGTCCCGTTGCCTGGAGGCGGTCCGGGTCTGGATGGGGAGGAACAGGCTTCGGTTCAACCCTGACAAGACTGAGTGGCTGTGTGTGCCAGCGTCTCGGGAAATTCAGAATATTCCACCGTTGATGATGGGGGGTGAGATATTACCCCCCCCCATAGATAGGGCTCGCAACTTGGGTGTCCTCCTAGACTCACAGCTCTCCTTGGAAGATCATATAGGAGCTGTGACTAGGGCGGCCTTCGCCCAGGTTCGCCTGGTGCGTCAGTTGCGGCCCTATCTGGACCGGGATGCCTTGCGCACAGTCACTCATGCACTCCCGTTTGAGGGGGAGGGGGGAAAAGGGGAGGGGGAGGAGCAGGAGGAAGAGAAGGAGATAGGGGAGGGGAGATGAGATGAGATGAGGGGGCAATTGAGGGGGGATGAGGGGGAAAAGGCAGGAGAGGAGAGGAGAAGAGGGGGAGGGAAGAGCAGGGTGGGAGGGAGAGAAGCAATGAGGGAGGGGGGATGAGGGGGAAAAGGGAGGGGAGGGGAGGAGGGGGAGGGAAGAGCAGGGTGGGAGGGAGAGAAGCAATGAGGGAGGGGGGATGAGGGGGAAAAGGGAGGGGAGGGGAGGGGAGGGGGCAACTCTAAAGGAGAAAGGAGGACATGAAAGGGGAGGGAGGAAAGAGAGGGGGGAGATGGCCAGGGGCACAAAAAGGTCAAGGGACCCAAGAGGGAGACTTAGGGGGAGGCCAGCTCACCATTCACTCCCCCTCTGGTTTCCTCATGGTTCGCCCCAGCAGGCATTTTAGCCCCAGCCTGAATGAGGGGGGAGCGCAGAGGAACTGTGGCCTGCATCTCTTGGGAGACACACACAAACACACACACACACACACACACACACACACACACACACACACACACACGGAAGTGGGGGAGAAATTTTGGGAAAGACAGAAGGGACGATGGCTGCTGCGAGGGAAGGAAGACGGGCGGGGGGGGGAAAAGAGCTGGGGAAAGTGAGAGGAGGATTGAGGGAAGGAGGGAAAGGTGGGTGTGAAGGACAGAGAGAGAACAGGATCAGGAAGGTGTGAGTGTGTGTGTGGGGGGGACAGGGAGGTCGAGGGAAAAAGAAATGGCAGGGAAGAGGCGCCAGAAGGAGAAAAAGGTAGCCCTGAGCAAAGAGAAGGAATAAAAGGATGAGAGGAGAAATACTGGGAGGCTTCCCCTTCATTTGTTTGTTGAAACTAATGATACCGCCACCTGTTTGGCACACACCCACTCAGTGTGTGATCAGTAACAGCAGCAAATCGTTAAGGAGATCATGTAACAGAAGAACAATGCAAAACCAAAACACGGAAACATGTAAATTCCAGGTTGGGAGGGGGCTTATCCAACCCTCCCTGATATTAAAGACCATTGTATGATCACCTCCAAAAGGCAGATGTCAGCCTTCCGGGATAGTCCAGACGAGAAGCAGAACGTGGCGTGCTAACTCTAGCTTTACTATAAGGTTACAATGAACAGCATCTTGTCCATCTGAAAACACCTCTGCCCTCCTTTACTATTGCTTTCTAGAAAAACGGGGAGGCTTGCTTGTGAGATGTTTCCCACCACCCACCACCCCCTTTTCCTTCTGGAGCCTAAAGGACCTTTTGCATGATGGTTGCTAGGCTGTGGTTGTTCGTCCTGTCTCCCAAGGCCATCCACACATTCCACTGCATTAGACAAGTGTTTTTAGAGGTTCTTCTGAATGCACCAGAAAGGGTAGTAGGCAGGAAGCAATTGCTGAAAAAAGAAGGCAGGAAGAGGAAGCGAAAAACAGATGGCAACACAATTATGTTTTAATGGATTGTGTTTTACAATTGTTAAAGTGACTTGATTGGGAGTGGCCTGAAGGGTGGGTGGCTATAGAAATGTTTTAAGCGAATAAATTAATAAAGGAAATGAAATTGCAGGGACCAAGGGAGTGATCCAGAAGGAGGAAGCTTAAAAAGGGATAATATTTGTGGAAATAGGTGGACGGGAATAGAAAGAAGAAAAATGAAAACAGACAATTTCCCCAAATACAGGTAATGCTTGACTTAACAACCACGACTGAGCCCAAAATTTATGTAGCTAAGCAAGGTAGTTGTTAAGGACTTTTGCTCCATTTTCTTGCCACACTTTTTAAAGCAAATCACTGCAGTTGTTAAGTTACTAATATGGCTGTTAAGTGAATCTGGCTTCCTCGTTGACTTTGCTTGTCAGAAGGTAACAAGGTGATCACATGACCCTGGGACACAGCAACGGTCATAAACAGGAGTCAGTTGCCAAGCGTCTGGGTTTTGATCACATGGCCATGGAGATGGTGCAATGGTCGTGTGAAAAAAGGTCATAACTCTGCTTTTCGGTGCTGTTATAACTTCAGAGAAGGAAATGTTGTAAGTTGAGTACCTGTAACCGAATAACAGAATTGGAAGGGACTTTGGAGGTCTTCTAGTCCATCCCCTTGCTCAGGCAGGAGATCCTTGGCTCTTTTATGACCCGTGGACTTCAACTCCCAGAATTCCTGAGCCAGCCATGCTGAGGGGAAACGGAGAGGTTTCCAAGCTGAGCCATGCTGGCTCAGGAATTCTGGGAGTTGAAGTCCACGAGTCATCAAAGAGCCAAGGTTGCCTACCCCTGTCCTATACCATTTCAGACAGATGGCTGTCCAATCTCTTCGTAAAAACCTCCAGTTATGGAGCACTCATAACTTCTGAAGGGAAGATATTCCAATAGCTTAAGGCCAACTAACCATGATTACTCATTGAGAGTAAAGGGAGCTCATTTCTTCAGGTAATTGGTTCAATTAACCCAGGGGTCTTCAAACTTGGCCCTTTTATGATTTGTGGACTTCAACTCCCAGAATTCTTCAGCCAGGCACGCTAGCTGAGGAACTCTAATAGTTGAAGTCCACAAGTTATAAAAGGGCCAAGTTTGAAGACCCCTGAATTAAGCATTACTCAGGTTTGGACCAGCACATCTATCAGCCACAGCCAACCTAGGGAGAAATTGCCTCTTTCCTCCTTGTTCCAAAATGAAGCTTAAATGGGCAGTCAGTGCCAAAAATAGCAAGTCGGTAAATTGGATTAAGTTCAGAGAGAGCAAATGAACATGAGATCAGATTTAGTGAATATACCATTCTCGTACTCAAAAACCATGGTGGACTTTTTAGGGCTTGGCTAATATCTCCCCAGAAGGAAAAAAATGGTTCTCTTCTCATTTAGGCAGCCCCAGGGATGACAAACGAGAATTGTGTTAATGTCATAACCCATAATACTCTGAAAACCCAGCTAAATTTAAAATGCAAATGGGAAGTCATTTTCTGATTTTACAGTAAAAAGAACGAAAGAAAAGCCAGCCTTAAGTCATTAATATATTTTGGGAAAGTGTTATTCCTTATTCTTGTTTCTATTCTTGTTTACATATTTCCCAAAACGTTACCATGTTTACCACACAGAAATTTCCTTTTATCTCCTCTTTAATTCTTGTCGATCAGAAGGTCAGCAGTTTGGCGTGTTAAATCCCGAGTGCCGCGTAACAGAGTGAGCGCCTGTTACTCGTCCCAGCTTCTGCCAACCTAGCAGTTCGAAAGCATGTAAAAAATGCAAGTAGAAAAATAGGGACCACTACGGTGGGAAGGTAACAGCGCTCCGTGCGCCTTTGGCGTCTAGTCATGCCGGCCACATGACCACGGAGACGTCCTCGGAAAAGCACTGGCTCTTCGGCTTTGAAACGGAGATGAGCACCGGCCCCTAGAGTCGGAAACGACTAGCACGCATGTGCGGGGGAACCTTTACCTTTACCTTTACAGTTGAGGTTATTTCCCAAGATTTGTTATAGGTTTTATATTTACAAAAATGGGAGGCAAAGTTGATCAGTTTTTGGCTTGTTGTATGGTGCAAAGCCAGGGCCTGTGATTTAATTCCCTAAATCATGGTTATGACTGTGAAGGTTTAACAGGTCGATTGAATCCAGCTGTTGTGGTTTGTAAATGGCTTATATGCCTTAGCTGAGATGCAGGAAGGTAACAATTGCAGTTCTTCCACTAACTTGCCTTGCGGTTCTTTCTGGATTTCCAGGGTTGCAACAACAGAAGATGCAAAATGCCACAAGTGTACAGGCAGACCTTGATTTACAGCTGCAATTGAGCCCAACGTTTCTGTTGCTAAGCAAGACACTTGCTAAGGAGTCTTGCCCCGTTTTATGACTTTTCTTGCCACAGTTGTTAAGTGAATCACTGCAATTGTTAAGTTAGTAACACGGCTGTTAAGCGGATCTGTTTTCCCCATTGACTTTGCTTGTCAAAAGGTAACAAGTTGTCCCACTTTCTGTTTTTTAAGTGAATCACTGCAGTTGTTAAGTGAAACATTCAGTTGTTAAGCCAATCCAGCTTCCCCCATTCACTTTGGAATCTAGCGGGGAATGTTCTAAATGATGATCATGTGACCCAGAGACACTGCAACAATCATAAATTGTTGCCAAGCAGTTGAATTTTGATCACATGAGCGTAAGGATGCTGCAACGGTATGTGAAAAATGAGCAAAAGTGACTTTATTGCCATTGTAACTTTGAATGGTCACTAAACAAATGGTTGTAAGTCAAGGACTGCCTGTATCAGGGGTCTGAGGAATTCTGAGAGTTGAAGTCCACAAGTCATAAAAGGGCCAAGTTTGAAGACCCCTGGCCTATATTATACTTCATTTTTAGCTCCCAGGAAAAATATCTTTAGCTGTTAATAGTCAAATTTAGCTGTTCGGCAAATGTATTTATGACAGTTTCACTGTCTTGGGGTCATGTGCAACTCACTGAATACTTGTCTTGTTTAGCAACAGAAATTTTGGGCCCAGTTGTCGTAAGTTGAAGACTACCTGTATAAGGAGTAAACTTGCAGATCATAGGCTATGCTGGGGTTTTCATTGAGCTGATTGTACATGGAAATAAAAGTTCCCATTCTGGACAGAATCCTATTATGCTCAAAGTGGACAATCTCTTAAGTGGACGATCACTTAAGCATGAGCCAGCAGTGTGCAGCAGCAGCCAAAAATGCCAATACAATCCCGGGTTGCATAAACAGAGGCATAGAATCAAGATCACAGGAAGTATTAGTACCGCTTTATAAAGCCCCAATAAGGTCACACCTGGAATACTGCAGCCAATTTTGGTCACCATATCACAAAAAAGATGTTGAGAGTTTGGAAAAAATTCAACTAAGATGATCCAAGGCCTGGAGACTAAAACATACGAAGAACGGCTGTAGGGCTTGGGTTTGGCCAGTCTAAAGAAAAGAAGAAATAGGGGAGACATGATAGCCATATTCCAATATCTGAGGGGCTGCCACAAAGAAGACGGGGTCACGTTATTCTCCAGAGCACCAGAGGGAATGTCGAGAAACAATGGTTGGAAACTGAACATGGAGAGAAGCAACCTGGAATTAAGGAAAAACTTCCTAACAGAGAGGACAATTAACCAGTGAAGCAAATCCTGGGTGCTCCATCACTGGAGTTTTTTTAAAAAAAGAGGCTAGACAGTCACTTGTCTGAGATGGTGTTGGTTCTCCTGCTTAAGGCGGGGCTGGACTAGAAGACCTCCAAGGTCCCTTCTAGCGCTATTCCTAAATTCAGGCCTCATCAGATCGGATAGGATAGGATAAGACAGGTAGGTAATCTCGGCTCTTTTATGACTCATGGACTTCAGCTCCCAGAATTCCTGAGTCAGCTGTCTCAGGAATTCTGGGAGCTGAAGTCCATGAGTCATAAAAGAGCCAAGGTTGCCTACCCCTGTCCTAGGCCTAGGCCACTTTATGACTCATGGACTTCAACTCCCAGAATTCCTGAGCCAGCCATGCTGAGGGGAAAGGGAGAGGTTTTCAAGCTGAGCCATGCTGACTCAGGAATTCTGGGAACTGAAGTCCACGAGTCATAAAAGAGCCGAGGTTGCCTACCCCTGTAGCATATAAGATTATCTCCCTTCTGATCCTGCATTTTGTGACAGTGAATTCTACCAGGCTATGCTAACAGTTTGATTTCCCCCTGGCTTAATTTCACTTCCAAACAGCCATTGCCAAGCAAACTCTGATTCCCACAACCTTCTTCTGTGTGAGAAAAGACACATTCAATTGCGAACAGCATATGCAGTGCAGTGGATCTGTTTGGCTTTGCTCGGCACGTCCGCTGTCTGCCTTTCCTTGGGCACTGTCTCTCCTGGTGCATGTTTTAGCCAGGCTTCTAGTGGCTAATGAGGCGAATGACAAGGGGAGTAGTGTGGCTGAGGCTGTAACGGTTGTGGCTGTGTGATTGTGAGAAATGGAGAGATTGCTTCTGTCGATGATGCAGAGAAGGGCCAGGATCTGAGTGAGGTGGGAGAGGAGATCGCTGAGGTAAATCTGCAGGCGTTTCATTTAGAAAGCACAAGTGTCAGGGGGCAGTTAAAAAGGATTGATGGTTTTGGAGTCCCAGGAAGGAAATATAGAGGTCATCTAGTCCAACCCCCCCCCCCAGACAGAGCATGATCTTCTTGACCATCTCGGATAGTCCTGCACTTCTCTGTGAATTGTCAGCTGTGATCTTGGACTTATAAAAGGAAATCCTAACCCAGTGTTTCTCAAACTTGACAACTTTTAAGATAGGTGGACCTGAACTCCCAGAATTCCCCAGCCAACCATGCAGGCTAGGGAATTCTGGGAGTTGAAGTCCACTTCTCTTAAAACTGCTAAAGTTGAGAAACACTGCTCTGTCCCCTCCTCAGCAAGTTAATTTGAGGAACTGTGATGTGATGAGAGATTACTCTTTATAAAGGATGAGATCAGTTCAGGAAAGAATTCAGTACTCAACTATCACTAGCTCTGAAATAAATTCCCCCCCCCTTTTTAATCCCAGTTCTGTTTCCCCTCCTCTATTTCATTTATGCACCAACAGAACTCTCTTCTGCTAAGACCTATGGATGGTAAGATACTTGAGACAAGTGCCTTTAAAGCAATATATGATTATTCATTAATAATATGCAGTGCAAATAAATCTTACACAGCCGCATCAACAGCATGCATTTTTAATCATTCCATTTCCACCTGGTCATTGCTGCTAGAAACTCCTCACGGCATGTAGACAGGATTTGCTATCCTCTTCTTCCCACACCTATCGTAACAATTCTGTGAGATAGATCAATAGGAGAGATTGATTGCCTGGAATACAGAATAACAGAGTTGGAAGGGACCTTGGAGGTCATCTAGTCCAACCCCCTGCTCAAGCAGGAGACCCTTATCCCATTCCAGACAAGTGGCTGTCCAGTCTCTTCTTAAACTCTTCCAGTGTTAGAGCATTCAAAAGTTCTGGAGGCAAGCTGTTCCACGGATTTAATTGTCCTAACTGTCAGGAAATTTCTCCTTATTTCTAGGTTGGTTCTGTCCTTGATAAGTTTCCATCCATTGTTTCTTGTTCTGCCTTCAGGTGCTTTGGAGAATAGCTTGATCCCTTCTCCATCCAATTTATTCTTATAGTAGTTCTTACATTTGCTGATTGCCTTTCAGATTCTCCTTGGGGAGTTAAAAACTCCATCATTTTTTTAAAAAAATCATAAATGAACTGCAAATACCTGCTCAATTCCCTGTTCCCACCCTATTTTTGGTCATGCTGTAGGAATCTGAGCAACTGGCAGAGATAAAGAGTATAACGGTATTAGGAAGCACAGCTCTATAAGTAATTAAATTGCTTTTAAGCTGTGGGCCCTTGCAGAGAAAGCCAATGTAGAAGCTGCCACTTCTGTAGCAGCAGCTGGTTTTTTTTAAATATATATATATATTTAAATTGCATGCAAAAATCTAATTATGGTATGAAAGATACGTTCATTCAGATCATTTCATTTTCCCAAACAAATGGGTGTTTCCTTTAAGCAGATGCATTCTAAATCGAGACCCTACTACCGAATCAAAACATGCAGAGGTAGAGAGAATTTGGGGGCACGGAACAAGAGTAAAATTCCTATCAGCATACATCAAAATGGAACCCAAATGGGTCTTTTCCAAAGCCGCTTAATTTTGAAGTCTCTTGAGAGCATGCAGATGTTGCCTCCACATCTATGCACATCCACCCGGAAAGGAAAGGAGAGTTTTTGCTTTCTGCCTTAAAAGTATTACAGATAGTTCTCAACCTATCATCATTCAGCGATCTTTCAAAATTACAACGGCACTGGAAAAACTGACTTATAACTGACTTTTTCACACTTACGACTGTTGGAGCATCCCCAGGGTCACATGATCAAAATTCAGATGCTTGGCAACTGGTTGGTACTTACGACCGTTGCGGTGTCACGTCATCCTCTTTTGCGACCTTCAATGGGGGAAGCCAGATTCACTGATCTTTGCTTATCTTCTGATGCCAGGTGGAAAACCCTTGGAAAGGAGCCCTCTTGGCTCTCACTTAACAATGGCGGCGATTCACTTAACAACTTGTGTCAAGAAAGGTCGCAAAAATGGGGCAAAACTCACAACAACTGTCTTGTTTAGAAGTGAAAATTACGGACCCAATTGTGGTTGTAGGCTGAGGTTTAGGTTTAGGTTTAGGTTTTATTTAATTTGTATACCGCCCTTCTCCCTAGGGACTCAGGGCGGTTCACAGGGCATATATAATTACGATACAAAAGTTAAAATAAGATTAAACCAATGCCCAAATAAAAACAATAATACAATAATAAAAACAACAATTTTAAAAACCCATATTCCCCCATCAGGCCAGACCAGCTAATTTGAATTACTTGTACTCTGGTTTGGATTTTGGGATGGTGGAGTCAACATCTGGAGGCCCACAAACCGCTTGTCTGAAATGGTATAGGGTTTTCCTACCTGAGAAGGGGGTTGGACTAGACCTCCGAGGTCCCTACAACTCCCTTATTCTGTTATTCTATTATTTAATACAAGGGTCCCCAACCTTGGCAACTTTAAGACTTGTGGACTTCAACTCCCAGAATTCCTCAGCCAGCTTTCTGGGAGTTGGAAGTCCACAAGTCTCAAAGTTGCCAAGGTTGAGGACCCCACCCCCCATCTAATAGATAGGTCAAGTTTTCCAAGCATCCATTTGGTGAGGCACCCTTTGTTTCTGTGTGTTGCAAAGAGGAGGTCTCTTTCAGTCTTTCCTTCAAGAAAAAGTTACCACTTGAGTGTGAAAAGCATAAAATATCCCCATTTCTCCCTGAAGGAAAACTGTCCTGTTCTTTGTCGATATTTAAGAGGTGGGCTATTATGAGGATGTTGCATTGCTGTAGCAGCCTCTTTAGAACATAATAATCGTAGGGCTGGAAGGGACCTCAAGAGGTCTTCTAGCCCAACCCCCTTTTCAAGGCAGGAGATTATAACGTTTTGGTTAAATGGTTGCCAGGTCTATTTTTTGAAAACCTCCAGTGATGGAGAACCCATTGCTTTGGGAGGAAGGCTGTTTCTTGATTAATTGATTAATTAACAATTGATGTAATTGTTCTGTCAGGAAATTTTTCCTTAGTTCTAGGTTGCTTCTCTCTTTAATGATCTTCCATCTGTTACTTCCTGCTCTGTTCTCAGGTGCTTTGAAAAATAAGTTAACCTCCTTTTCTCTAGGACAGAGGTAGGGAACCTGGGCTCTTTGATGACTCGTGGACTTCAACTCCCAGAATTCCTGAGCCATCCATGCTGAGGGGAAAGGGAGAGGTTTCCAAGCTGAGCCACGCTGGCTCAGGAATTCTGGGAGTTGAAGTCCACGAGTCATCGAAGAGCCAAGGTTGCCTACCCCTGGTCTAGGCCTAGGCCGCTTTATGACTCGTGGACTTCACCTCCCAGAATTCCTGAGCCATCCACGCTGAGGGGAAAGGGAGAGGTTTCCAAGCTGAGCCACGCTGGCTCAGGAATTCTGGGAGTTGAAGTCCACGAGTCATCAAAGAGCCAAGGTTGTCTACCCCTGGTCTAGGCCTAGGCCGCTTTATGACTCGTGGACTTCAACTCCCAGAATTCCTGAGCCAGCCGTGCTGAGGGGAAAGGGCTCTCCCTTTCCAAGCTGAGCCATGCTGGCTCAGGAATTCTGGGAGTTGAAGTCCACAAGTCATGAAAGGGCCATAGTTCCCCCATGCTGGCTCAGGAATTCTGGGAGTTGAATTCCACGAGTCACAAAAGAGCCAAGGTTGCCTACCCCTGCTCTAGGACAACCCTTCAATTACTGCAAGACTGCTGTCCTGTCACCCACAGACCTCCAGCTGAGTATGAGTCGGTATTCTGCAGCAGATATATAAAAAAAAATGTAGACCATCCCCTTGGTCTCATGTTGCTTTTTCAAAAATTTAAATTGGTTTTGTATTTATCTTTTGCAAGCCACCCAGAGTCGCCTTGTGGGTGGCATATATATTTAATAAATAAATATTACAGAATAACAAGAGTTGGAAGGGACCATGGAGGTCTTCTAGCCCCAACCTCCTTCTCAAGAAGGAAACCCTGTATCGCAAGGGTCTTCAAACGTGGCCCTTTTATGACTTGTGGACTTCGAGTCCCAGAATTCCTCAGCCAGGCACACTGGCTGAGAAATTCTGGGAGTTGAAGTCCACAAGTCATAAAAGGGCCACGTTTGAAGACCCCTGCCCTATACCATTCCAGACAAGTGACTGTCTAGTCTCTTCTTAAAAATCTCCAGTGATGGAGCACCCACAACTTCTGGAGAAAAGCCGTTCCACTGTTCTCGCTGATGTGAACTTTTCCCTCAGTTCTAGGTTGCTTCTCTCTTTACTTCTGTTCTCAGCTGCTTTGGAGAACAGATTGACCCCCCCCTCTTCTTTGTGACCACCCCTCAAGTACTGGAAGGCAGTTGCCATGTCAACCCTAATTCTCCTCTTTGATAGGCAGACATACTTATCTCCCTCCACCGATCATGATATGATTTAGCCTCCAGAGCCGTTATATCATCTTTGTTGCTCTTCTCTGAACATTTACTAGAGCCTCCGCGTCTTTTTTTTTTTTTTGGTATGGTGGTGACCAACACTTTGCAGCCAAAGACTTTTTCCTAAGTTTACTTCCCCTCGTCGCGAAACCTAGAAGGACGAGTCAAAAAGCTCGGCTTATATTTCAAATACTTACTTTATTTGCAATTGCCAGAGGAAATAGCCGGGATGGAGGGATGTCCCCTCAACAGGAACAAAGTGCATAAAAATTGAAAAGGGGAGAGGAACGCAATCTTGGATTCGGTAGCCGAGGACCCCCAAGAGCGAAAACCAATATCAACAACTATTTTCTTCCAGAAGAGACAGGCGGGGCCAAAATGAGTCCTTTCTCCAGACGATCTACGGAGAAACATCCTGTCGGCACACTCATGTGTCCCTGATAAGCCTAAAAACCCGGTTTTCGGGGTGACGCGTTTCCAACTCCTCTGTGGGGAAGGAATTCCTTGTCAGGCTGATTCCCTCCAGAAGCATTGAGAGAGGGACCAAATTTAAGGAACCGGGTACATTTTCAATCCCGTTCAGAGAGACTGGAAAGAAAAATGGGAAGTTGCTCCTTCTCAATATGCCCCCCCGGACACCCCGGCCGGGTCTAAGTTCGAATGTAGAGAGGATCAGGACAAAGATGACCTTGCAGAATCAGTTGAAAAAGTAGACTGATCTCTTCACCTTTTCTAGATTGAAGTCACCTGATGAGGAGAAAAAAGAGAGATTGAGGAAAAAGTGAAGAAGGAATACCGGTTGGGAAAAATGTAAGCCAACAAGAGTCCAATCAATGGGAGTGGGATGGAGCCCTAGTGATGCAGCGGCTAGAATGCAGTACAGGCGGTCCTCGACTTAAGGCAGTTGAGCCCAACATTCCTGTGGTTAATCGAGACATCTGTACGGTGGATTTTTGGCCCCTTTTAATGACCTTTCTTGCCTCAGTTGTTAAGTGAATCACTGCAGTTGATAAATTAGTAACCTGGTTGTTAAGTGAGTCTGGCTTCCCCCATGGACTTTGTTTGTCAGCAGGCCGCAAAATGATCTTGGGACACAGCAACGGTCATAAATATGAACCGGCTGCCAAACTTTTGAATTTTGATCATGGAAAGGTCGTAACTCTGAAAAACGGTTGTAAGTCACTTTTTTTCCAGTGCCGTTGTAACTTTGAACAGTCACTAAAGAAACTGTTACACGTCGAGGACTACCTGTATTGCAGGCTAACTCTGCCCACTGCCAGGAGTTCGATCCTGACTGGCTCAAGGTTGACTCAGCCTTCCATCCTTTCAAGGTCGGTTAAACGAGGACCCAGATTGTTGAGGAGCGACATGCTGACTCTGTAAACCACTTAGAGAGGGCTCTAAAGCATTGCGAAGCGGTATATAAGTCTAAGTGCTATTGCTATTGGATATATATGAATGAATGAATGTATGAATGAATGAATGAATGAACAAGGGAAGGGAGCTATGGCTATTTACCACCTGGTTTCAAAGTTTTATTTATTTATATTGCCTTTTATTGTTTTTACAAATAACTCAACCTCCTTCCTCCTCCTATTTTCTCCACAGCAACCCTGTGAAGTTGAGTTGGGCTGAGGGGGAACGACCAGTCCAAGGTGATCCAGCTGGCATTCATACGTAAGCCGGGACTAGAACTCACAGTGTCCTGTTGATTGGCCCAAGGTTTCCCAGCCTGCTTTCGTGGCTAAGCTAGGGCTAAAGAACTCACCTTCCTGGTTTCTAACCTGGTGCTTTAATCACTAGACCGGGGTCCTCAACCTTGGCAACTTTAAGACTTGTGGACTTCAACTCCCAGAATTCCTCAGCCAGCGGGGACAAATATATATATATATATATATATATCAGTGACAGATTCTGGCAGTGAGCCACGGATTCTCTCTGCAGGTGGGTACGTGTCTGCCAACGGAAATACCACCGGGACCCCACAGGATATGCTTAGGAGGACACAAACGTTGTCTTTCAAACAACAAGGCCCCCATGGCTTGCTTTAATGCCACAGACTGGACTGGGTGAGATGGTATTCGGAACACACTGAGAAGCAATTTCCCTGCCAAAAGCAGGTTTGCAGAGAATGCAAACAAGCGATGAGAGCAGCATGGTGTGGCCGGTTGGTCAAACTGGTAAATCATATGGCATCAGGCCCAAACTGAAGGAGTTTGGTGCCCGAGGCTTTGCTGAGATCAACTGCAACACAAGCCAAGGGTTGGATAACGTTTTGGGACACCGTTGCTCCTTCCAAAGGGGAAATACTGGGATAAGAGTTTTGTTCTGATTCCGGAGATTCTTACAATAAATATGAAAATGGAGCCAGAATTATTTTTCTTAGATTTGATGGGCAAAGAGCTTGAAATAAAGTTTGGAACTGTTACTATAAATGAGAGCCAGTTGGGCCTACTGTTTAAGGTGATGGCCTAGAAACCAGGAGATAGTGAGTTCTAGTTCTGCCTTAGGCATGAAAGCCGGGTGGGTCACTTTGGGCCAATCACCAGGAGATGGTGAGTTCTAGTCCCACCCTTAGCCATGAAAGTTTGGCTGGGTGACTTTGGGCTCAAAGGGTTGTTGTAGAGAAATGAGGAAGAGGCAGGAAGAAGGAATATTAGGTATGTTTGGGGCCTTAAGTTATTTGTAAAAATAAGGGTGATATATTTTATTTTATTTTATTTTAATTCCATTTATATCCCGCCCTTCTCCGAAGACTCAGGGCGGCTTACAAGCTTAGCAGTAGCCTTCATTCTACGTATATCTATGTACATACACATATAATAAGAAATGAAATGAAATGTGGGAGGGTGAGCTATGTGGACAAGTACGCTGCTGAGAAAATTTGCAGGCTCCTGTGCTGCTTTTCCTCCTCCTTCCTCATTTAAGCCTTTTTCCGCGTCAGCACCGCAGAGTTGCCAATAAAGCTGCAACTTTGACACAGGTGTGGGAGCGGCAGACTGCAGGAGCCACATGTGGTTGGGAAGCACTGCAGCCACCAGCAAACAGGAGAAAGTCGCCGAGTAAAACAAAGCGGTGGGAGTGAATGGGGGAGGGGGAAATGTACAGAGACGCAAGAAGGAAAAAGAGAGGTATAAAAGCAAGAGGTGGAAGTTTACAAATACTCTGCAGGCCAGCCGGGAACAGAGAAGAGAAAAGCAGAGGAAATGCCAGAGAGAGGAATTAAGGCAGAACAACGTTGGTCTGAAAGAAAGCATTGTTATGCACTACTAGCATGACTGCAGAGTGTAGTATTGTGGTAGTAACTGAATTGTAACGGCGTATAGTAAGTGAAATTGTTCCACTAATAGCAATTGCAGGTAACCCTTGGCTTATGACCACAATTGAGCCCAACTGAAGCAGGAGGCGTGAGCCTAAATGGACTCCAGAAGATGGTAGAGGACAGGAAAGCCTGGAGGAACATTGTCCATAGGGTCGCGATGGGTCGGACACGACTTCGCAACTAACAACAACAAAGTGAGACATTGTATACCGCCCTTCTCCCTGAGTCCCTCGGGAGAAGGGCGGTATACAAATTAAATTATTAAATTAAAGTGAATTTTGCCCCATTTTTACAACCTTTCTTGCCCCGGTTGTTAAAGCGAGTCGCTGCAGTTGACAAGTTTGTAACCCGGTAGTTCAAGGAATCCGGCTTCCCCCATGGACTTTGCTTGTCAGACGGCCGCCAAAGGGGATCACGTGACCTTGGGACACGGCAGCGGTCATAAATATGAGCCAGGTGCCAAGCATCTGAATTTTGATCCCATGGCCACGGGGGATGCTGGAAAGGTGGTAACTGTGAAAAATGGCCATAAGTCACTTTTTTCAGTGCCGTTGTAACTTTGAACAGTCAGTAAACGAACTGGAATTCTGGGAGTTGAAGTCCACCAGTCATGAAAGGGCCAGGTTTGAAGACCCCTGCCTTAGGGCTATAGAAATAATAGCAATAGGATAAAATGTACTCCTCGACTTACGACCACAACTGAGCCCAAAATTTATGTTGCTAAGCGAGACAGTTGTTAAGTGAGTTTCGCCCCTTTTTATGATTAAACAGTGCCATCTATTGGGACCTCAGAAGCAGCCCTTGTCCTCTGAAGGGGATCCACTCTGTTGCTGTTCGGAAGGGCAAGAAGCCCTGGCTACGATCACCGAGGCCTTGGGTAAGGACAACCGACACCTCCTTTTAACTCGGCTTATTTTGTTTTACCTCTACCCAGTTTTGTCCTGCCCTCTCTATCCATTTTTGCTTCTCCTTTTTTGTTCTCGTGTTTTAAACAAGCTGGCAGCATATCAATGCAAATAATAATCAAATAGTTGCAAAGCACCTCTGTCTACTCCAGGTCGATAGGTAGATAAACAGGCCGAATCCAGTCTGAACATCTGGTTGTGCAATCAACCATAAGGTTGACTCAGCCTTCCATCCTTCCGAGGTAGGTAAAATGAGGACCCAGATTGTTGGGGGCAATTAAGCTGACTTTGTAATAATGCCGCTTGGGGGTGTGTGAAAAAGCCCTAGTAAGCAGGCATATACATAGAATGAAGGCTACTGCTAAGCTTGTAAGCTGCCCTGAGTCTTCGGAGAAGGGCGGGATATAAATGGAATTAAAATAAATAAATAAATAAATAATCTGCGCTCCATAACTCTACTTTTCTGTTGCTTAAATCAGGGGTCTGCCGCCTGGGCCACTTTTAAGACTTGTGGACTTCAACTCCCAGAATTCCTCAGCCAGCCACGCTAGAACTGCTAGAACAGGGGTCTTCAAACTTGGCCACTTTTAAGACTTGTGGACTTCAACTCCCAGAATTCCTCAGCCAGCCACGCTAGAACTGCTAGAACAGGGGTCTTCCAACTTGGCCACTTTCAGACTTGTGGACTTCAACTCCCAGAATTCCTTAGCCAGCCCAGCCTGGCTGAGGAATTCTGGGAGTTGAAGTCCACAAGTCTGAAAGTGGCCAGGTTGGAAGACCCCTGTGCTAGAACAATGCAATCAATTCAGTCTTAAGGCAGGTAAGAAGCCAATGGGCTTGGACCAAGGAATTTAGCAACAGGAGATAAGCCAATGACTCATTGCTCAGTCACCAAGCTCAATCTTGCTGTTGTACAGCGGACAGGAGCATCATTCGAGTCACGCTTAACATTGGGGGGGGTTGTAAAAGGGGGGGTTAAGGCATCATGCTTGTGAGCACAGCTGGTTGTGGTGTCTATTTTAGGCTCCAGATACAATTCTTACGCATTTCCCACTGAAAAACAATAACAATATAGCGCCATCAATTTTCACCAATCAATTTTCACCTGCTTTTGACACCCCGGCGACAGTCGAAAGGGACTGAGATACTCGCCTTCATACTGTGCATCTCCTACAACTCCGTCAACTCCCCAAATGAACGTTTGCAAAAGGAAGTAACCAAGGCTCGTCACATTTGCACGAATGGATGTCACCCCTGACATTCCTCAACTTACGACCACAACGGATTCCAAAAATTCTTTAAGCGGCACATTTGTGAAGTGAATTTGGCCTCTTTCTTTTACGGCCTTTCTTGCCGTAATTGAATCACTGCAATTGTTCAGTTAGTGTGATGGTTGTTAAGTGAATCTGGGACTGACTTTGCACGTCGGAAGGTCACCAAAGGGGATAGCGTGACCTCTGGGACGCGGCAACCGTCGTAAATATGAGTCAGTTAGCTCCACCCACTTCTGGAAACTAGGGAGGGTTCCTTCTGAGGTGATTCTCACCCTCATTTTCCTTCTGAGGGCTCAGCTGCCTCTTATCTCTAGTCCTGTGATCAAAATTTGGGCACTTGGCAACTGGCCCGTCTACTTCCGACCGTTGCATTGTCCCCGCTGGGGCCATGCGATCCCCTTTTCCTACTTTTCCCAGCTGGCCTCTGACCAGAAAGTCAATGGGGGGGGCGCCGGAGAGCTAGATTCACTTAGTGACTGCACGATTTCGCTTAACAGCTGCGGCGACTCGTTTAACAGCTGCGGCGGCAAGAAAGTTTGCAATACGGGGCAAAACTCAATTGCCTTGCTTAGCAAGGGAAATTTTGGGCTCTGTTGTGATGGCAAGTTGAGTACCTGTACAAAAGGGACTAGAACCAGGCTTTGATTAATGGTCTTAATTAGTCTTGATGAATGGAGAGGGTCTACTTTGCAGTCAGTTCTCCAAACAATGAGGCATAGAAGGAGCTCTCGCTCTCAAGGGGAAAAGGCACAGGTAGCGTTTTTTACATTTCCCCCTTTCCCTCCCTTCTCTATGTATTCCTTGTGGATCGTTAAGGTGCTTCCAAGTAAAAAGGCATCACGCAGGGATGCAATCATTCAAAGCTTTATTTAGCGATAAAGTAAATAGAAAGAGTTTCCTGGCATGGAGGCCTCCATGCCTGGATTGTAAGCTAGCAGAAGAGGGAACAAGGAGAACAGAGAGCAAGCAAGCATAGCTAGACAAAGAGCAGTCCCTTGAGCAGAGGTATTTATGGGGGGTCTCAGCCCCTCCCTTTCCATAAAACTCTCTCGCCAATGGGGCTGCAGGGGCCGGGGACCCCTGACCCACCAGTGGGAGCAAAGAAGCCTCTTTGCTCCCATCTGATGACCTTTTTGGGGAACTGCCATGGCTGGCACAAAACATCTAACATTCCTTTCCTTTCCTTTCTTTTCCTTTCCTTTCCTCTCCCTTCCTCTTCTCCATCACTGGAGATTTTCAAGAACAGACTGGACATTCCCCTAAGACAGTATAGGTTCTCCTGCTTGAGCAGGGGGCTGGACTAGAAGACCTCCAAGGTCCCTTCCATCTCAGTTATTCTACCGTTCTACTATTCTATTCTATTCTATTCTATTCTATTCTATTCTATTCTATTCTATTCTATTCTATTCTATTCTATTCTATTCTATTCTATTCTATTCTATTCTATTTCTATTTCTATTTCTATTCTATTCTTTCCCATTCCTTTCCCTTTCCCCTCCTTTCCCTCCCCTTTCTCTTCCCTTCCCTTCTTCACCCATTTATAATCATAATCATAAAAGTAAAGTGGGAAGGGACCTTGGAGGTCATCTAGTCCAACCCCCTGCTCAGGCAGGAAACCCTACACCAGTGACGGCGAACCTTTTAGAGACCGAGTGCCCAAACTGCAACCCAAAACCCACTTATGTATCATTGGGTGCCGAGTGGGCGTGGCCCATTGGGTGGGCGTGGCTGCAGTGGTAACGGCAGACTGGGTGGGACTAAAAAGTTCAATCCATCAATTCCAACTTTGCGAGATCGTTTTTTCCCCCCGCGAGAAGTTGAAGTTGATTGATTGATTGAACCTTTTTTTGTTTTTTGCACATGGCAGCAGAGGCCTAAAGCGAAAAGGTTTTACAAAACCCAGCTGAAGGCCTAGGACTGGGGCAACACCACACCACGCGTGCCCACAGAGAGGGCTCTGCGTGCCACCTGTGGCACCTGTGCCATAGGTTCGCCACCACGGACCTATACCATTTCAGAAAAATGGCTGTCCAGTCTCTTCTTAAAAACTTCCAGTGTTGGAGCATTCGCTGCTTCTGGAGGCAGGTTGTTCCACTGATTAATTGTTCTGTCAGGAAGTTTCTCCTTAGTTCTAGGTTGCTTCTCTCCTTGACTAGTTTCCATCCGCTGCTTCTTGTCCTGCTTTCAGGCGCTTTGGAGAATAGCTTGACTCCCTCTTCTTTGAGGCAGCCCCTGAGATACTGGAAGACTGCTATCATGTCACCCCTCACCCTTCTCTTCGTTAAACTACACATAACCAATTCCAGCAGCCGTTCCTTATCTGTTTTAGCCTCCAGTCCCCTGATCATCTTTGTTGCTCTTCTCTGCACTCTTTCCAGAGTCTCAACATCTTTTTTACATCGTGGTGACCAAAACTGGATGCAGTATTCCAAGTGTGGCCTTACCAAGGCATTGTAAAGTGGTATTAATACTTCACGTGATCTTGATTCTATCCCTCTGTTAATGCAGCCTAGCACTGTGTTGGCTTTTTTGGCAGCTGCAGCACACGGCTGGCTCCTATTTAAGTGATTGTCCACTAGGACTCCGAGATCCCCCTCCCAGTTGCTACTATTGAGCAAGGTACCCACTACTATACCTGTACATTTGGTTTTTCTTGCCTTACTTTTTTCACCATTGAATTTCATTTTGTTAGATAGCGCCCAGTGTTCGAGTCTGTCCAGATCCTCCTGTATCTTAAGCCTATCTTCTGGAGTATTGGCTATTCCTGCCAGCTTGGTGTCGTCTGCAAATTTGATGAGTTCCCCATCTATCCCCTCATCCAAATCATTGATGAAGATGTTGAAGAGCACTGGGCCCAGAACAGAGCCCTGGGGCACCCCACTACACACTTCCATCCATGTAGATGCGGTTCCATTGAGGACCACATGCTGAGTACGGCCTGTCAGCCAGGTACGAATCCCTCTGGTGGGATTCTTTTCCAGTCCTCTGGTAGTTCCCCAGTGCTCCAGGATCTTGGACCAATCATTTCATTTACTTTTTGTTTTTTACATGTTGAAAGCAGCTTTTTTTGGTTATTTTTGACTTTGGTCACAAGCCTTAGTTCATTTTGAGCCTTAGCGTTCCTCACTTCGTCTTTGCAGGCACGGGCTATTTGCTGACATTCTGACTTAGTTATGTGCCCCTCTTTCCACTTTTTATACTTGACCTTTTTATCTTTCAATTTATCAGAGTTCGTTATGCAGCCGTGCTGGTTTCTTAATCATAATCATAATAGTAAAGTTGGAAGGGACCTTGTAGGTCATCTAGTCCAACCCCCTGCTCAGGCAGGAAACCCTATACCATTCCAGACAAATGGCTGTCCAGTCTCTTCTTAAAAACTTCCAGTGTTCTTTTGAGAGCTGTTGTTTTTCCTCTTTGTTGGTATTGTGCTAGACTGGGCTTTTATTATCTCACTTTTCAAAATTTCCCAAGCTTCTTGAGTTGTTTTCCCCTTGAGGATTCTCATCCATGGAATCCTTCCCAAGCTCTCTCTTAAGTTTATTGAAATTAGCTCTCTTAAAGTCCAGTCTAGTTTGACTGTATTCTATTGCTTGTGCTTCCATAATGTTGAATTCCAATATTGCATGATCACTTCCTCCCAAGGTTCCTGTGGCTTCAACACCTTTACTTTCTTTCCTTTTCTCTTTTTATTAGTTTGTGTTAGGTTTTGTGTCCTTTATAAAACTTATTCTTTGGAAAAATTATTGGAGATTAGACGGGTGGACTGAAGTCTGGGGCAGCATGAAATAATTGAGTGTTGCTGGGATCTGACTAATCACACAGCCAGAGGTGAGTCTCTGTTACCAATCAACAAAGCAGAACCACAGAGCGTCAGTGATAGAAGAGGCAAGCAGATAAGATTAAAAAGTACTGGAGATGGTCAGAAGAAGTGGCGATGCCCCGTCAGCCTGCAGGAGGATTTCTCTCCTAAAAACACCAGTACTTACAGTGTGGAATGCCACCGTTCTAAAACTGATTCCAAGGTGGATTCTGATTTGGTTATGCCAGGAGAAGCATCTCTGGATTAACATGGTGGCTGTCCCAGGAACTGACCCTGGATTCCTGCCAACTTTGGTGTGTTGCTGCACGCGATCAGTAGCTTAATTCCTCCAAGTGACCCAGTCAAGAAATTCAAAATTTGAGTGCTTGGCAACCAACGTCTATTTGTGATGGCTGCAGTGTCCCAGGGTCATGTGATTGCTAGTTGTGACCTTCCGGGCCAGCTTCCAACAATCAAAGTCAATGGGGAAAGCCAGATCCGCTTAACGACTCCACGACTCATTTTACAACTTTTCAATTGCATGGTTTTAGTGCTTTAATCATTTACCTATTTGTCTTTTTATAATCTGCAGGCCACCCGGAATCGCCTTATAGGGCAGATGGGTGGCACAGAAAGTGAGTAAGGGGATCACTGCCCTGATTTAACTACCGTGGCAGAAAAGGTTGTAAAATTGAGCGCGACTCACTTAACAACAGCAAAGTCAATGGGGGAGGTCAGATTTGCTTAACGGCCACGTGTTTCACTTAACAACTGCCTCGCTTCGCAATGGAAATTCTGGTCCCAGTTGTGAGCGTAAGTTGAGGACTACCTGGATCCAATTTGCCATGAAAATGTTGATTACTGCTGAATAAAGTTTCAAGGTTGGACTGTGGGATCCTTCTTCTGAGCTTGGTAACATCATTACTCTTAGCACTGATGATGTTACCTAGTTGGGTAACGAAAGGTCTGCAAGGAAAAAACCAAGCTCAGGAGTATTCCCCACAGTCCTCCTCCTCCTCCACTCCACAAAACCCACTTCCTTCTAGTACTGATGATGTTACCTAGTTGGGTAATAAAACGTCTGAAAGAAAACAAGCTCAGGCAGCACTGAGGACCCCTTATTTCGACCCTGAGCTACAAATATTGTTTTCAACTGGTAAAGGTTTTCATCTTTAAAACAATTAAGCAGGGATATCCATCAAGGTTTTGCACGGCCTTCCTTCAGAATCCCCTAGGCCAGGGGTAGGCAACCTTGGCTCCTTCATGACTCGTGGACTTCAACTCCCAGAATTCCTGAGCCAGCATGGCTCAGCTTGGAAACCTCTCCCTTTCCCCTCAGCATGGCTGGCTCAGGAATTCTGGGAGTTGAAGTCCACCAGTCATAAAAGAGCCAAGGTTGCCTACCCCTGGCCTAAATATTCGGTCTCACCAATCAAGGGGCTTTTTATTCTTACCTTTCTTGGGGATATTAGGCAGTAAAGCTTTCAGCTCCTGGATCCTGGCCTGGACAGCTTTCTGGCCTTTGGTCTTTTTATCGCTTTCACACGAACTTTGGGAAGAGAAAGAAATACGTCAACCACAGAGGGTCTCAATGCCAATTTCCCCCAACCTCATGGATGCAATCGGTTCTCATTGAAGCTGACAACCTGCCGTTTTAGCCCAAGAGTTAAAACTTCATCAAACGAGGCTGTTTAACCGCAGGGCAGTGTAACACCCATTATGGAAGTGGGGTTGCCAAGAACCTGGAGTGTATTCATGTGACCGCAAGGGTGAGGTGAGGGGCCCAGTTGAACTACATAACCGTCAGAACTACGTAACTCCGTTATTACAGGTAAGTTGCAACTTTGAACAGTCGTTAAGTGATCGGTCATAACTCGAGGACGATCTTTAAATGTTTATAAAAACTGCAGAGCGCAAGCATCACCTTAAAAAAAAAAATGTTCCTCTTCTTCTTTTTCAGGCAAAAGGACGCTTCTATGTCTCCTGCTCTAAAAGCAATATGGAATAAGCTTTCCTGTTTTTAGTACAATTGACTCTGGAGCAAACTGGAGTTAAGATTGTACCGGTAGTCCTTGACCTACAACAGTTCATTCAGTGACCGTTCAAAGTTTACAACAGCATTGAAAAAAGTGACTTATGACCGTTTTTCACCCTGATAATTTTTTGTAGCATCCCTAGGGTCACATGATCAAAATTCAGATGCTTAGGAACTGATTCATATTTATAACCGTTGCACCGTCCTGGGGTCACGTGACCCCCTTCTGTAACCCTCTGACAAGCAAAGCCAAAGGGGGAAGCCAGGTTTGCTTAGCAATCCTGTTACTAACTTAATAACTTCAGCGATTCACTTAACAACTGTGGGAAGAAGTTGTAAAATGGAGCAAAAGTCTCTTAACAAATGTTTCACTTTGGGCTCAACTGTGGCTGTAAGTCGAGGACTATCTGTACCAAAATCGATAAGTACCAAACATTTTTCCCCCACAAGGAATAATGTAGTGAGTCACAAGGCAGCCGACATCGACAAGTCCTGGCTATACGGACTAGTCCAGGCAGTCGCCAGAAGTTGTACATTTTGTACACACTTTGAGATCAAGCCACTACATTTCATTTTTAATGTGTGCCATTGTGCCCACAGTGGGGGAAAAATGACAGTAAAGGTTATCTTTCTATCTATCTAAGTTGAAGGGATAAACGTACAACACACAAAAAAACCCTTTTTGCCTCATTGTTTTTATTAAGAAAAAATAAATAAATGAGGCATCCACAGAGGGAACTCCTGCTTGGAGAACCCTCTATTGCAGAGGGGGAGAAATAGGACCTCTTTATGACTTGTGGACTTCAACTCCCAGAATTCCGGGAGTTGAATTCTGGGAGTTGAAGTCCACAAGTCATAAAATGGCCACAGTTCCCCACCTCTGCTGCGTTGGCAGAGGTGATGACGGAATGTAGTAATCTGGATTCCCAGGAAGAAGGGGGTGAATTCTGAGGAGCAACTCAGACTGGATGTTTGCTGCCTGTGGGAGAAAGAGGGTGAAGACAGTGCCTCCGTGATAGATTAGATTAGACAACCTTTATTGTCATTTTTTCTCCTGTGGGCACAAAGGCACACATTAAAAATGAAATTTACTTGCATCTCTCAAAGCGTACCCATACGTAACACACATTTAAACATACTATATACAACATACGTATAGACCTACCCCCTTAAACATATAAGTAACATATAAATATTAATCGCTGTCCATCTTGAATATATAATGGAAGGAGGAAGCCTGACAGTTCACAAGGTTAATGCTGTATGGAATGAAACTATGGCTGAATCTGCGTGTTCTGCTTCAGATACCACGGAGCCCCCTCCTCCCAGAAGGTAACAGGGAAAACAGGTTGTGAAGAGGATGTGTAGCATGCCAGACAATCTTGCGGACCCTGCTTAAGCAGCGCTTACGTGCCACGTCTTGGATGGAAGCGAGGGAACTGCCAATAATCTTTTCTGCCGTCCTGACCACTCTCTGCACCGCCTTCCTGTCTGAAGCAGGGTTGCTTCCAAAGCAGACTGTGATGTCGTATGATAGTTATAGATAGATATAGTAGTTCTCAGAGTACAGGCAGTTCTTGACTTGTGACCACAACTGGGACCAGAATTTCCCTTGCTAAGCAAGATAAGTGAGTTTTGCCCCTTCTTGCAACCTTTCTTGCCACACTTCTTCAATGAATCTCCGCAGCTGTTAAGTTAGCAACACGGTTGTTAAGTCTGCCCCACTGACTCTGCTTGTCAGAAGGTCGCCAAAGGGGATCGCATGACCCCGGGACGCTGCGACCATCGTAAATATGAGTCGGTTGGCGAGCATCTGAATTTTTGTTATGTGACCCTGGGGATGCTGTGATGGTCGTAAGTGTGAAAGACGGTCATAAGTCTTTTTTTTCAGGGCTGTTGTAACTTTGAATCGTCACTAATGAAGGGCTGTAAGTCAAGAACTACTTGATATACAGTATATATATAGTAGAGTTTTCAGTGTTGCAAAATTCTGTCTATAGCTATGGGAATCTAAACAATTCTGCTTGGAAGAATCACCACGTGTCTTTCTTGGGTTTTGTGCCCGACATCAATCTAGCCAAACTGAAGTGCTCAATTTGTTTAGTGACTGCCAAAAGCTATAACGGCACTGGAAAAAGTGACTTAAAACTGGTTCTCGCGCTTAAGACTATCACAGCATCCCCATGGTCAAGTGATCAAATTTTGCGGCTTTGGCAATTGTTCACATATTCAAGACTTTACAGCAGGGGTCTTCAAACTTGGCCCTTTTATGGCTTGTGGACTTCAACTCCCAGAATTCCTCAGCCAGGCACACTGGCTGAGGAATTCTGGGAGTTGAAGTCCACATATCTTAAAAGTTCCTCCAGGTTGAGAAACATTGCTCTAGTGCAGGGGTCTTCAAACTTGGCTCTTTTACGACTTGTGGACTTCAACTCCCAGAATTCCTCAGCCAGGCAAGCTGGCTGAGGAATTCTGGGAGTTGAAGTCCACAAGCCGTAAAAGGGCCAAATTTGAAGACCCCTGCTTTACAGTCTACCAGGTCACATGATTGCCACTTGAAACCTTCCCAGCTGGTCTCTGACAAGCAAAGTCAATGGGGGAGGTCAGAGTCACTGAACAGCCACGTGATTCGCTTAACAACAGAAGTGATTCGTTTAACAACAGCGGCAAAAAAAGAGGTAAAATTAACACAATTCACTTAACTGCCTTGCTTAGCAATGGAAATTGTGGCCACGATTGCCGTCGTAAGCCAAGGTCTGCCCGCATTCTGAGACCTATTAGGGAGGGGCTGTCTTCACCCTCTCTCTCTCCCACAACATATCATGTCCTCTGAAATGCACCCATCCCTCCTGGGAATTTGGACCCTTACATTCCATCACATCAGTGTAGGAAAAAATAGCAATAGGAATAGCACCTAGTCCTAGACTTATATTCCGCTTCACGGTGCTTTACAGCCCTCTCTAAGCGGTTTACAGAGTCAGCATATTGCGCCCCCCCCGCCCCAATAATCTGGGTCCTCATTTTATCGACCTCACAAGGAGGGAAGGCTGAGTCAACCTTGAGCTGGTGAGACTAGAACTGCGGAACTGCTGGCAGTCAGCAAAAGTAGCTTGCAGTACTGATTCTAACCACTGCGCCACCGCTGTCTCATAAAGTCCTTTTTTGGGGGGGGGGGGTGTTTTCTGAATAGGGAAAAGTCAGAATCCTAGTCAGCGTTTCACACGGCCATCTTTTTATTATAAAACTTTTATTCATAAAACATGAAACTCAGTCAACTGAACACTCAAATTGACTGGCACTAATGGTTGACACGTGTTGTTGCCAGCATCCTAGGTATCAACCAGGTATTCATTATTATTATTATTAATTATTATTATTATGATGATGATGATGATGCCATAATAAGCAGGCATATACATAGAATGAAGGCTATTGCTAAGCACATTGATTTGTGCTTAGAGTGTAAGCCGCCCTGAGTCTTCGGAGAAGGGCGGGATATAAATAGGATTAAAATAAAATAAATAAAAATTATTATTATTATTATTATTATTATTATTATTATTATTATTATTATTATTATTATTATTATTATAGTTGGAAGGGACCTTGGAGGTCATCTAGTCCAACCCCCTGCTCAGGCAGGAAACCCTGTACCATTTCAGACAAATGCCTGTCTAGTCTCTTCTTAAAGACTTCCAGTGTTGGAGCATTCACAGCTTCTGGAGGCAGGTTGTTCCACTGGTTAATTGTTCCGTTGATTAATTTTGCTTCAGAGGCTCCCTGGAAAGATGCCTTTGATCTCACCTAAAGAGAAAATAAACATCCCAAAGGCCCCGACAAACTTACGTGGTATCAGAACAGTATTTCTGCAACATGAACTTTGAAAGGTCCTCCAAAATGGGTTGGCTGTGTAGGGCTACAAACTGTTCACGGCATATCTAGGATTGAGAAAATAAAACACTTAAAGACATTCTGGTCCTTCCTGAAACATGTAGGAAAACCCCACAGAGTACACAGCAGACCTCGATTTACAATCATTTGTTTAGTGACCGTTCGAAGTTACAACAGCACTAAAAAAAAAAGTGACTTATGACCGATTTTCACACTTTTGACCGCTGCAGCATCCCCATGGTCATGTGATCAACATCTGCAACCTTCTCAGCCAACTTCCCAGGGAGCCAAGCTATTCTCCAAAGCGCCGGAAGGCAGGAAAAAGAAGCAATGGATGAAAACTAGTCAAGGAGAGAAGCAACCTAGAACTAAGGAGAAACTTCCTGACAGGTAGAACAATTAACCAGTGGAACAACCTGCCTCCAGAGGTGGTGAATGCTCCAACACTGGAAGTTTTCAAGAAGAGACTGGACAGCCATTTGTCTGAAACGGTATAGGAGGGTTTCCTGCCTGAGCTGGGGGTTGGACTACATGACCTCCAAAGTCCCCTCCAGCTGTTGTTGTTACTATTATTATTAATTTCAACAAGAATGTCTAAGAGGGAAGGCTGATTCACTTAATGACAGTATGAGTCACTTAACTGCAGTGATTCACTTAAAACCATGGCAAAAGTGGTCGTAAACGTGGGCACAACTCACTTAACAACCACCCTGCTTAGCAACCACAATTGTGGTCTCAATTCTGGTTAAGTCAAGGACTGCCTGCAGAAGTGCAAGCCAGCTGCTCCACAGATTGTACACCCCGAATCTTGGCCATGCTTGAGGAGGCTGATGGGACTCGGGAGTCTCCGATCAGAACAAGAATGGAACATTCTCAAAGGACAGTGGGGATTCCCAAAGCAGACTTGGAAATAAAATTGTAACCAATTTTTTCCCCATAAGGACTAATGTAGTGAGTCACAAGGCAAGAGACACCGACTAGTTCTAGCTTGTGCATCGTGAATCAAGCAAACTATGAGTACTGGGAGAAAAAATTTGCATCAAAATGCGTTGAGTACCAAATCCGATGAGTTTCAAAGCAAGGTACAACTGTATAAGGCATGGGTCTTCAAACTTGGCCTTTTTATGACTTGTGGACTTCAACTCCCAGAATTCCTCAGCCAGGCTGGCTGAGGAATTCTGGGAGTTGAAGTCCACAAGTCATAAAAGGGCCAAGTTTGAAGACCCCTGGTATAATGACTAGTCCAGGCAGTCGCCAGAAGCTGAAGGCACACACACACACACACACACACACACACACACACACAACTATTTGCCTCATTGGTATAAGGTCTCCTGAATTTTGATCACATGACAACAGGTAGGCTGCGAAGGTCATAAGTGTGAGGACTGGTCATAAGTCACTTTTTTTCAGTGCCACTGTAACTTTGAAGTCACTAAATGAGGGCTGTTAGTCAAGGACTACTTGCAAATGTAATTAACATAAAAAGAATCTGAGGATGAGAGCTACAGTCATGTAGGCCAGTGTTTCCCCTCCTTGGCAACTTTAAGACGTGTGGACTTCAAATCCCTGAATTCCCCGGCCTAGCATGGCTGGCTGGGGAATTCTGGGAGTTGAAGTCCACGCATCTCAAAGTTGCCGAGGTTGAGAAACACTGGCCTAGACCAGCGGGTCTTCAAACTTGGCCCTTTTATGACTTGTGGACTCCCAGAATTCCTCAGCCAGTGTGTCTGGCCGAGGAATTCTGGGAGTTGAAGTCCACAAGTCATAAAAGGGCCAAGTTTGAAGAGCCCTGTCTTACATCAAGGCAGGATACAGGCAGAGGTGTTTGGATGCCATTATTCTTACCTTATTCATTAAGTCAACCGTTGCTGCGTGTGTCCAGAAACAGTCATGCACAGAGACAAATGTTATCCCGGCCCTGAAAAAGAAGAAAAACAGATGAGTTTCACCCTATAAGGCAAAATTATATACGGTATTTAGAGAACATTTTTTAAAGGGAGAAATATTTGATGTAAAGTCAGTACTGTATCCAGAAACAAGATCAGTGTTTATAAATAATTTGATGTAGTTACCAGTCCGGTACAATGGGATGAGATTTAGAACAATATTGTTTTGACTAATTGCTTTTGGTATGTTTACATCTTTTCTTGTCCTTTTTCTTTCTTTACATAGGATCAGTGGGATTTATTTTATGTACCGTACTTTCCGGCGTATAAGACGACTGGGCGTATAAGACGACCCCCTACATTTCCTGTTAAATTATAGGGTTTGGGCTATACTCGCCGTATAAGACTACCCCTCTTCCAACGCACACTAAATAAAAATTAAAAAACATCAGATTTGATTTTAATATGGTAATTTTAATTCAAATGCTTACGACATGCAGGTGCTTAGTAGGAAAACTGTCACTTATAAACATAAGGCTGTTTGTCATCAAACATGTAAACATAAAACAGTGCAAGTGGATTAAATAATAATAATAATAATAATAATAATAATAATAATAATAATAATAATAAGAAGAAGAAGAAGAAGAAGAAGAAGAAGAAGAAGAAGAAGAAGAAGAAGTAGTTGGAGGGGACCTTGGAGGTCATCTAGTCCAACCCCCTGCTAAGGCAGGAAACCCTATAAACCCTGTAAAAAATCACAGACTGCAGCTTCTTCTCCAATTGGTCCCGCTTTCCCTGCGCAGACTAAATGGGAGATCCGCTCCAGGTTTTCCAGCCAGCCCTGTCCCTAAATTTTCAGCACCCAGCGTATAAGACGACCCCTGACTTTTGAGAAGATTTTCATGGGTTAAAAAGTAGTCTTATATGCCAGAAAATACAGTCATGCTAAACAGGGGTGACATCAATAGGTCCCTGTTTATGGCGTTGTAGAGATTTACAATTGTTTCTCAAGGTGATGGGATGACTTTAGTTTGATACAGTCTATTAACTAATCAATGAAATAATGGATTCTAAATTGTAGGAGGCCTATAAAACGCTTGTTATTTTATTTTCCAGCTAATACAGCAACTATGCTGACTTATAATCATTCAGTGACATTTGAATTTACAACGGCACCGAAAATAGTGACTCGCAAGTGGGCCGCACAGTTATGACCGACGCAGCATGCTCGGAGTCGCAGGATCAAAGTCTGGGTGCTTGGCAACAGGACTCTATTTATGACGGTCGCACTGTCCCGGAGTCATGTGATCCCCATCTGCGACCTTCGCAGTTGCCTTCTGACAAGCAAAGTCAGGGGAGGAAGCTGGATTCATTTAACGACCACCTGACTCTCTGAACAACAGCAGAGATTTTATTAACTGCCGCGCGAGTCATTTCAGAACCAGCTGGTTGATTCTCATCCCAACGGTGGTCGTTAAGCCGTATGTTTTTTTTCTCTCTCTTTTTTTTTTAAAAAAAATTATGTTATTTATTCTTTCAATGCTTTCAAATAAGCAGAAAAGACAAAGAATTAAGCAGATGAGTTGGCAACTGAATTTCCCTGAACTAGCTACTGCTAGCTGCAGGCTGAGGGCGCAAAGTGGAAGATGATAAATAAGCGTGGAAATCCACGATTGAAATGAATTGCTACTGAACATCCCACCCACCCCGAGGGGCCTTTATCAGCTTGCCTTGCCAAAGGCTGGTCACGGATCTTGCATTCTTTCCTATGTTGATACGCAATGGTTATTAAGGCTGCTGTTTTGCTAGGATTGTATAAACTGTATATACGAGGACCACTCCGAGGCTTCAACTGGTGCAGAATGCGGCCGCGCGAGTTGTGATGGGGGTCTCCCGATACTCCCACGTAACACCTCTTCTCCGCGAGCTGCATTGGCTTCCGGTTGCCCTCCGGGTGAGATTCAAGGTGCTGGTGATGACCTATAAAGCCCTACATGGCTTGGGTCCGGGATCTCTGAGGGAACACCTGCTGCCGGCATCAAGTTCCCTTCGCCCAGTGTGCTCCCACAGGGAGGGTCTGCTCAGGGTGCCACCGGTAAGAGATTGCCAGCGGGTAACACCCAGGGATAGGGCCTTCTCTGTGGGGGCGCCTGCCCTCTGGAACCAGCTGCCAGTGGAGCTGAGGACTGCCCCCGACCTCCGTTCGTTCCGCCGGGGCCTGAAGACCTGGCTCTTCGAGCTCTCGGGCCCAGGCTGAGGACTAATTTATTTTAATTGGGGTTTTATTTATACAGGGATAAATTTAATCTTTTTTAAATTTGGTTTTTAACTTTTGTATTTTTGGTTTTTAATTACCCTGTAAACCGCCCTGAGTCCCTCGGGAAAGGGCGGTATATAAATGTAATAAAATAAATAAATAAATAAACAAGTAGGCTGGTTTGGTCGCTCAACAGCGAGACCCTGGTGAAGCGGGCACAGGAGCGCCGGCATTTTCTGCCTCGCATGAGAAAAGCCCATCTTCCTTCCCCTGTCCTGACCACTTTCTACAGGGAGATGACGGAGAGCATCCCATCATACGGCATCACAGTCTGGTTTGGAAGCATCCCTGCTTCGGACAGGAAGGCGGTGCAGAGAGTGATGAGGACGGCAGAAAAAATCATTGGCAGTTCCCTCCCTCCCATCCAGGACATAGCACAGAAGTGTTGCTTGAGCAGGGTCCGTAAGATTATCTGGGACCCTACACATCCTCTTCACGACCTGTTTATCTTGTTACCTTCTTGGATGAGGAGGCTCCGTGGTATCCGAAGCAGAACATCCTGATTCAGTCCCAATTTTGTTCCATACCATATTAACCTTGTGAACTCTCAAGCTTCCTCCTTCCGTTATGTATTCAAGATGGCCAGTGATTAATGCTTATATGTAAGGGTGTAGGTCTATATATATATGTTCTATATAAAAAGGTAAAGGTAAAGTTTCCCCCGCACATGCGTGCTAGTCGTTTCCGACTCTAGGGGCCGGTGCTCATCTCCGTTTCAAAGCCGAAGAGCCAGCGCTTGTCCGAGGACGTCTCTGTGGTCATGTGGCCGGCATGACTAGACGCCAAAGGCGCACAGAACGCTGTTACCTTCCCACCAGAGTGGTCCCTATTTTTCTACTTGCATTTTTACGTGCTTTCGAACTGCTAGGTTGGCAGAAGCTGGGACGAGTAACAGGCGCTCACTCTGTTACGCGGCACTCGGGATTCGACCCGCCAAACTGCCGGCCTTCCGATCGACAAGCTCAGCGTCCTAACCCACTGAGCCACCGCGTCCCTAATATGTTCTATATAGTATGTTTTAAATGTGTGTTATCTATGTGTATACTTTGAGAGCAAGCAACTAAATTTCATTTTTAATGTGTACCTTTGTGCCCACAGGAAAAAAATGACAATAAAGGTTGGTTCTCTCTCTCTCTCTCTCTCTCTCTCTCTCTCTCTCTCCCTCTCTCTCCCTCCCTCCCTCCCTCCCTCTCTCTCTCTCTCTCTCTCTCTTCAAAATCCTGCTCTTAATTCTTCTTTTAGAAGAGGGCGGGAAAAATAGGGACTATAAACGTGAAAGAAAATGACGGCTCCTGTTCCAGAAGTGTCAGAACATACAGAAAGTCCTCGCCTTACGACCACAATTGAGCCCGAAATTTATGTTGCTAAGTAAGAAATTTGTTTTTGTCCCATTTTAAGACTTTTCTTGCCAGGTCTGTTAAGTGAATCACTGCAGCTGATAAGTTAGTAACCGGGTTGTTAAGTGAAATCTGGCTTCCCCTTTGACTTTGCTTGTCAGAAGGCATCCAAAGCTGATCACATGACCCCGGGACACTGCGACCGTCATAAATAAGAACCACAGCTGTCAAGCATCCAAATATAAATCACAGTCACCATGGGGCTGCTGCAATGGTCGTAAGTGTGAAGAATGGTCCAAAGTCAGTGCTCTCGTGAATTTGAATGGTCACTAAATGAACTGTTGTAAGTTGAGGACTACCTGTAACTGGAAGGAAAATTATTATGGCTAAGCCTCAACTTCCCTTGCTGGCTGGGAGGAGAAAGAAGCAAGTCAAGGAGGGAATTTGAACAGTACTAAGATAATACAGAAGGAAATGGGCCCAGTCAATGAGACAATAATAGAATTTGAGTGTACTCAGAGGTCATCTAGTCCAGAGGTCCCCAACCTTTTGGGCACCAGGGACCAGTTACATGGAGAGAGGTTTTTCCGCAGACCGGAGGGTGTGTGGTTTTGTGTGCTGCCTGCATCCCGCGGATGGGGCTTTGCTTGTTTGTGTGGCCCGGTTGCTGGCGTGCCGCGGCCCAGTACTGGTCCACGGACCGGAGGTTGGGGTCCCCTGTTCTAGTCCGTCCTACAACACTCAGTGCAGAATTTACAGGTAGTCCTCGTCTTACAACCATTCATTTAGTGACCATTCAAAGTTACCACGGCACTGAAAGAAGTGATTTGTGACTTTTTTAGTTTCCACACTAAATGACTATTACCGCATCCCTGTGGTCATGTGATCAAAACTCACAGGCTGGATATTGACCATGCCTGGGGGTGGGGGGTAGAGATGGGGGTGTATATTGGAACTTTGAATCTGGGCCATCAGTCTCATTTTTGGAGTCTGTGGGGACTTCAAATGGTTGCTAAGAGACCAGTCGTAAGTCAAGGACTACCTGTATACATAAACACAGGTAGTCCTTGACTGGCAATAGTTCATTTAAGTTACAGCGGGACTGAAAAATGTGACTTATGACCGTTTCTCACACTTACGATGTTTGCAGCATCCCCAGGGTCACGTGTTCAAAATTCACACGATCCCCTTTTGCGACCTTCTGACAAGCAAAGTCAGTGACAGTGAGGACAATCAACCAGTGGAACAGCTTGCCACCAGAAATCACTGGAGGTTTTTTAAGAAGAGACTAGACAGTCACTTGTCTGAGACGCTGTAGGTCAGGGGTAGGCAACCTCGGCTCTTTTATGACTCGTGGACTTCAACTCCCAGAATTCCTGAGCCAGCTTGGCTCAGCTTGGAAACCTCTCCCTTTCCCCTCAGCACGGCTGGCTCAGGAATTCTAGGAGTTGAAGTCCACGAGTCATAAAAGAGCCAAGGTTGCCTACCCCTGGTATGGGATCTCCTGCTCGAGCAGGGGGCTGGACTAGAAGACCTCCAAGGTCCCTTCCAGCTCTATACTATTCAATGGGGAAGCCAATTCACTTAACAACCGGGTTACTAAAACTTAACTACTGCAGCGATTCACTTAACCACGGTGGTAAGAAAGGTCGTAAACTGAGGGCAAAATTCTCTTTTTACAAAGGTCTCACTCAGCAACAGTAATTTTGGGCTCAATTGTGGTCGTACGTAGAGGACTATCCATAGTGTGCAGGACAATTTTTTTAAAAAAATGAATGTACCGATCAAACGGGAACACACACACACACACACACACACACACCGTCCCTCAAATTTCCATTCTCGGCCTTCTTACTTTTGGCAGTGCAGAGCTGTTAACATCATGTGGCTGGAATCCAGAGAATGGATGAAGTTGGGTGGGAACGCATTCTTCTGCTTTCGTATGTTTGGCTTCCTGTAGGTAAAACAGAGCAGAAAAAGCATTTGAATTCCAGATCTGTCTGATCCACCCTAATCGAGAGCCATCTGTAGCAGCTACCCACATTTCAATCCAACAGTCCCATCAATGTAGCCCAAGGGTCTCCAAACGTGGCCACTTTTAAGACTTGTGGACTTCAACTCCCAGGATTCCATGCCGGCTGGGGAATTCTGGGAATCGAAGCCCACTTGTCTTCACGTGGCTGAGATTGAGAAACGTGCTTTGTCAGGAAGCACCCGAAGAACTAGATGCATGACTGTTTGCCACGGTCGCTGGTTTGAGAGGGATGGTTAGACAAATCCAATCGACCGATAGATCAATCAGTACCACTAGAGAAAATTGATGCAACTCTTCGGATGCTCCATCTGCTAGCCAAGTAGGGACTACATAAGATGAATTGATTTCACATATAAAGCCAAACCTCTGACAGAGGTGGACCGTTAAGAAACAGGGAAATAAATAAAAGTTTTGGATTTGCAAACAAAGCTAATAAACAAACAAAACTCCTTTTTTACGACCCTGTAATCCTTTTATTTAGAGTGGAGTTGGGGGGACCGACTGGAGCTGAGCATTTACTGGCTGGATGCCCTTCCTGACGCCTACGTGGAGTTTGCAGGAGATATTTTATCTTTGCACCCTGATCAACTTCTGCTCACTGCCTGGGATTGAACTCTCAACCTTCCAAGTGGGAGGCGAGCATTTTCATCCCACTAAGGCTAGGCCAGGGGTAGGCAACCTTGGCTCTTTTATGGCTCATGGACTTCAATTCCCAGAATTCCTGAGCCAGCCATGCTGAGGGGAAAGGGAGAGGTTTCCAAGCTGAGCCATGCTGGCTGAGGAATTCTGGGAGTTGAAGTCCATGAGTCATAAAAGAGCCAAGGTTGCCCACCCCTCTCCTAGACTGTGCCAACTGGAATTAAGGAGAACTGGACTTTTAACAGTATAACAGAATTGGAAGGGACCTTAGAGGTCTTCTAGTCCAACCCCCTGCTCAGGCAGGAAACTCTATATCATTTCAGACAAATGGTTGTCCAATCTCTTCTTAGTAACTCCAGTGTTGGAGAACCCACAACTTCCGGGGGCAAGCCGTTCCACTGATTAACTGTTCTGTCAGAAAATGCCTCCTTAGTTCTAGGCTGGGTTTCCATCCATTGCTTCTTGTCCTGTTATTCCCACTCTGGACTTTAGAGGAAAGTCTTTACTTCAGAGAGATACTCACTGGTCCAGCTTGTAGTTCGATTTTAAGTGGAGGTTTTGGAACTCACCCTTTACCTGAACAGAAAGAGAGAGAGAGAAAAAAAAGCAATTTTGATTATAAGCATTCCTAAAAGTCGATACAGAGAAGAACACAAGGATCAAGAGTGATTTTCAGAGTATTTATCTGTACTTATCGTGATCCGAGTACAATTCCTGCCAACTAATGGGATGCACCCGCATACAGTTAAGACTTTGATTTATTACCATAATTGAGCCTAAATTTTGGTTGTGTGATGGTTATTAAGTAGATCACCATGGGAAAGTGCCCACTTTTATGATCTGTTTTGTGGCAGTTAAGCACCGTTACGGGACTGCCATGGTCATTAAGTGAACACCGCAGTTAAGTGAATCTATTGTTTGCTATGGGGTGTTTTTTTGTTGGAAATTGGAAGTAAATGCTGGTTTCTAGGCTGCATTAACAGAGTGATAGAATCAAGGTCACGTGAAGTGTTAGTACCATTTACAATGCCTTGATAAGACCAGACTTGGAATACGGCATCCAGGTTTGCTCACCACGATATTAAAAAAGAAGCTGAGATTCTGGAAAGATTGAAGAGAAGAGCAACAAAGATGATTAGGGGACTGGAGGCTAAAATGTATGAACAACAATCGCAGGAATTGGGTATGTCTAGTTTAATGAAGAGAAGGACGAGGGGGGACAGGATAGCAGTCTTCCAATATATCAGGGGCTGCCCCAAAGAAGAGGGAGTCAAGCTATTCTCCAAAGCACCTGAAGGCAGGACAGGAAGCAATGGATGGAAACTCATCAAGAATAGAAGCAACCTAGTACTAAGAAGGAATTTCCTGAAAGTGAAAAAAATTAGTGGAGTAAATTGCCTGCAGAGCTTGTGGGTACTCCAACACTGAAGGTTGACAAACATTTGTCTGAAATGGTATGGGGTTTCCTGAAATGGTATGGGGTTGGACTAAATCAGAGGTCCCCAAACTTTTGGGCATCCTGGACCAGTTCTGTGGCGAAAGTTTTTTCCACGGACCGGAGAGTGCGTGGTTTTGTGTGCTGCCTGCATCCCACGGATGGGGCTTTTGTTTGTTTGTGCGCACCGGTTGCTGGCATGCTGTGGCCCGGTACCGGTCCACAGACTGGAGGTTAGGGACCCCTGGACTAGAAGACCTCAAAGATCCCTTCCAACTCTGTTATTCTGTTATAAAATAGGAAGGTTATGTTGTGATTCAGTGTCAGCCTGTGGGTTCGGCAGCTGAATCGGACAATTCTGAGGAGGAGGAGGAGGAGGAGGAGGAGGAGGAGGGGATTGGAGAGCCTGCAGAGGACAGTTCTGAGGCATCGCAGAGCTCTCAGCCAGGCCCCTCCCGTCTGGTTCCTCCTCAGACCCAGCTGTGTGAGCCTGACAGCTTGGACGAAGACAACCCACAGCTGGCCTTGTTCAAGGATCCCCGAAGCAGGAGGCAGACAAGCAGGAGTAAACAAAGGAAGGCAATGGGGCACCTCGGGAGGAGGCAAAGAGGAGCCACGCCTTGAAACTGTTTAAAAGGGGAATGTGTGGGAGGTGCTGGTTGCTGAAGGCAACCGTTTGAACAGCTTCTGATTTAGTGGTTCGTATTTTGTTTTGCTCTGTTTGCTCTGTTTTGGATCTGTTTTTGTGTAAATAAATTTGGCGGGCTTACTTCCAGCCTATTGACTTTTGAAAAGGGGTTGTCCCTGACATTTCTGCAGGGCCGGTAGTAGGCTGGAACAGAACAGGTTATCAAGAGGATATAAATCCTTCCATTCCCCAGCAGTCAGTTAGAACTGAAGAAGCTTCCCGGACGAGAAGCAAAATGTTTTCGAAGAACAAAAAAAAATAAATCCAAACCAACAAAGTCCAAGTTACCTTTTGGCAAAAGTGGCTTCGGGATGAGCATGCCAACACATTCCAAAATTGGTCTCAAGCGCAAAATAAGTTTGCTTCAGGTCTGAAACAACTGAAGCAGAGCTTCATCGTTTCCCAAGTGTTTGAAACACTCCCATTTTGAGTTAAAGACAAACAAACAACTTCCGAAATGCTAACAACTGACCCATCTTCTTCTCAAAACAAGAGTTTCAAACTGGAGGCAGCTTGGCACAAAACAGAGCACCGGGACCCTCCAAAAGGGTCCTGTTTTGAAAGCTTTTTGCCCCCCCCCCCAAAAAAAAACCTTTCTCCTATATGTCCTGTGCAATGGTGCCTTGACAAGAGGCAAACATCATTCAGCCTTGCTGCTCTCTGAGATGGATTGCTTTCTTGCAGACGTCTCATTACCCAACTAGGTAACATCATCAGTGCTAGAAGGGAGCGGGGTTTGCACTCTCCCCCTCCTCTTTTACACACATGCGCACACACGGTATTTAAGGATAGGTCAGTACAAAAGTCAATTCCTTTGCAATCTTAAGGACGTGATGTTAAAAAGGGAATGGGAGGAAGAAGCGGGGGGGGGGAAGAAAAAGCAAACTTGGGTGTCAATTCCTCAAAGTGTTGTGTAGTTGCCGTTCCCTCTGACCCAGCAGGTGGGGCCGGCTGCCCCCTCCTCCTCTGACAGAGGCCAGAGCACAAAGGCCCTCCATTCTTCAGGGCAACTGATGTAAACAGAGTATAAATTCCAGCAGGGGATTCTGGGAGCCGAAGTCCTCACCTCTTAAAGGGGCCAAGGCTGAGAAACAAGTAAATTATTTGGGGTGGGGGGGGGTGAAGGGAAGGAGGGGGAGGAAGGAAGAGATAACCACAACACATAAATCAATGGCTCTCCGTTTAACCAGCTCTGCTTTCTGAAACAACCCCCCCCCCCGCTATTTCTTTTTTTAGGAAGAGGGCGAGCGGGTGTGCAGCGTGGACGGGGTTCGTGTATTTGAAAGGGTGGAGGAGAAAACAAAAACACAACTAAATAAATAAATAAATCTGGTGAAATATGCAAAAGATATTTAAGAAAAGGATAAAGTTTTGTCCGCAATTGTTTTTACTGGGCATTATTACTGATACTACTGTTGTGGACACTAAGTTGATGTTGAATTTAATTACGGCAGCAAGACTTTTAGTTGGGCAATACTGGAAGAAGGAGGAACTGCCGACTATAGAAGAATGGACTCTAAAAGTTTCCAACCTGGCGGAAATGGCAAAGATTTCAGCATATTTGAAAGACCATTCGCAACAGAGATATATCGTGGAGTGGAAAAAAATGGATTGATTATATCCAGAATAAATATGGGACTAAAAAGTTTCATCTTGTATTTGAATAAGTATAGATGTGATATTTATATTGCTTGTAGTCATTTTATAAGAGATAAAAGTGCGATAGATTTAATAGTTTATTGTTGTTTGCATAAGGTAGATTATGATTGTTTGTATTTTTATACCCTGTATTGAGCTCTGGGATGTCGGGGAGGGGGGAGGGGGAAGGGGGGGAGGTGTTGGGGAGGGTTGGGGAGAGGGGAGGGGGTTGGGAGGGGTTTTGTCTTTTTAAAAAATGTATTGTAAAACTTTTCAATAAAAAATGAATAAATAAATAAATAAATAAATTTAATAAAGAAAGAAAGAAAGAGAAAGAAAGAAAGAGAGAAAGAAAGAAAGAAAGAAAGAAAGAAAGAAAGAAAGAAAAGCCATGGGCAAGACACAATTTCACTCTTCCTTCCCGAAGCTTCAGCAGCTGTTTGCTAGGGCAAAATCCCCCCTTGGCCCTCCTGTCTGCTGAGTCATCCTCCCCTCCATGGCTGACTCACAGAGAGCTTCCGCCACTGCAAAACGCTGAGTCACGCCACCCCTCTCCCTTCCCTTTTTTTTGGGGGGGGCGCGCTCCAAAGTGGGCAGGCAGGGGGTGGTCGTGACTGTAAGCCCCTCCACACACTCCAGAAAACCCCACTACCCACATTTCATCTGGCCTCCGCTTTGTGTTTCCTTCCTCTGTTTGAAAGAGGAGGAGGAGGATGGGAGGGAGGGAGGGAGAAGCAAAAAGGAGGGGGAGAGAAGGAGGAGGAGGAAGAAGAAAAAGAGATGGAGGGAGGAGGAAGAGGAGGAGGGGAAAAACAGAGAAAGAGGAGGAGGTGAGAAGAGGCAGAGAAGGAGGAGGAGGAGGGTGAGAGAGGAGGAGGAAGGAGGGGAAGAGAAGCAAGGTAGAGGAGAAGGAGAAGAAGAGGAGGATGGGTGGGTGGGAGGGAGAAGGAAAAGGGAGGGAGGAGGGGGAGGAAGATAAGTGAGATGGAGGAGGAGGAAGGGGGAGGAAGAGGAGGGGAAGAAGAGTGGGATGGAGGAGGAGGAAGAGGAGAAGGGGAGGAAGGGAGAAGGGGGAAAAAAAGAAGCAGAGGAAGCGGAAGAGAAGTTAGAGAGGAAGAGGAGTAGAAAAGCAGGGGAGGGGAGGGAGAAGGAAAAGGAGAAGGGAAGGAGGAGAGGGAAAAAAGAGGAGGATGGGAGGGAGAAGGAAAAAGAAGGGTAGAGGAGAAGGAGAAGGAGAGGAGGATGGATGGATGGGTGGGTGGAGAAGGAAAAGGGAGGGAGGAGGGGGAGGAAGAGGAAGATAAGTGAGATGGAGGAGGAGGAGGAAGGAGGAAGAAGAGGAGAATGGGAGGAAGGGAAGAAGGGAGAAGGGAAAAAAAGAAGAAGCGGAAGAGAAGTTAGAGAGGAAGAGGAGTAGAAAAGCAGGGGAGGGGAGGGAGAAGGAAAAGGAGGAAGAAGAGAAGGAGGAGAGAAGGGTAGAGGAGGAGGAGGAGGATGGGATGGAGGGAGAAGGAAAAGGAGTTACTCCTCTTTCAGGGTAACTTCATTCCCGTTGGATCATTACAGATTTAGCCAAGATGATTTGCACAAACTATAATAATCAAAAAATATGGAAGGCTCTAATCCCCAAGTTCTCTTCTGCAGCCCAACTGGGGTGTGTGTGTGTGGGGAGAACAGGAATTTACTGATTTAAACCAAAAGGTACCTCTTTTTTTTTGGATTTTGTAGGTGGTCCTCGACTTACGTCCGCAATTGGGGTCAGAATTTCCATTACTAAGCAAAGCAAAGTCATGCCGGATTTTATGAGCTTTGGTTTTTTTTTGCCCGCGGTTGTCAAATGAGTCACTGCAGCCGTTAAGCGAACCCTACGGCCACGAGCGGATCCGGCTTTTCCCGTGGACGCCGCCTGGAAAAGGGGAATCACATCACCCCAGAATGTAGCAACTACTGTAAATACACGGCAGATGCTAAATGCCCGGATTTGGGTAACGTGGCTGTGGGGATGCTGCAACAGTCTTAAGTGGGAGGAGCGGTCGTTAAGTTGTAACTTTGAACGGTCACTAAGTGAATGGTTGTAAGTCCGAGGACCGCCGGTAGTTCGGAGTAACACCCCCCCCACACACACACACAAAGCACACCTCTGGATTCTGACTTAACTTCTATTCTGACCTCGGAGGGACGGATAGAGACATCCTTAAGAGCAGACATGTCAAACACAAGGCCCGGGGGCCAGATCTGGCCCGCGAAGTGGTTTCATGTGGCCCCCAAAGCCATCCTGGAAACATTGAGGGAACGGCCCCCACTGCCTTGGCCCTGGCCCAGAGACCCTCCTCCTGCCAGAGACCCTCAGATCTGTCCCACTCCTGCCCAGGCCCCCATAGGCACCCTTGATGCCAACGATGTAGAGCTGGCTACGCCCACCCAGTAGGCCATACGCACTCTAGCCACGGCCACCCACTAGGCCACGCCCGCCCTGGCCACGCCCACCCGGCCCCCCGAGGGCAACCACAATGCTGATGTGGCCCTCAATGAAATTGAGTTTGACACCCCTGCTTAAGAGGGTCTTACCAACATGGATTTCTTGCTATGGTAAGGCTGAATGATGGGCAGGCCCAGCGGGGTCACCCACTCCACCGTCTGGCCGGTCTTGGAAATCAGCCAGGCACTTTCGGTCAGCCAGTTCTGCAAGAAGGAAGAAAAGAGACGGTGAAGCAGCGGGTTTGGGGTGGGGTGGGAGAGGGTGGGGGAGGGGAAACAGCTTAGGAAAGGGACCGTATTCGGAATTTCGGGAGAAAATCCAAGATGCCACCAAGCTTTGAATTCCCCCACGGGCATCCTGTTGGTTTCGTGAGTTAAGAAGTCCGGGAACTGTACTCCCAAAGGTGTAAGTTAATTATAACATATTAGGAGCCAGTTTGGTCCAGTACTTAAGGCGCTAGGCTACAAAGTGGGAGACGGTGAATTACAGTCCTGCCTTAAGCATAAAAGCTGGCTGTGTGGACCAATCACCAGGAGATGGTGAGTTCTAGTCCTGCCTTAGGAATGAGAGCAGGCTGGGTGTCTTTGGTCCAATTACCAGGAGATGGTGAGTTCTAGTCCTGCCTTAGGAATGAGAGCCAGCTTGACTTTGGGCCAATCACCAGGAGATGGTGAGTTCTAGTCTTGCCTTAGGCATGAGAGCCGGCTGGATGACTTTGGGCCAATCACCAGGAGACGGTGAGTTCTAGTCCTGCCTTAGGCACGAAAGCCGGCTGGGTGTCTTTGGGCCAATCACCAGGAGATGGTGAGTTCTACTCCTGCCTTAGGAATAAGAGCCAGCTTGACTTTGGACCAATCACCAGGAGATGGTGAGTTCTAGTCCTGTCTTAGGCATGAAAGCCGGCTGGGTGATTTTGGGCCAGTCATTCTCACCCAGCTTAATCTACCTCACAGGCTTGTTGTGGGGGGAAATAGGAGGAGGAAGTATTAGGTATGTCCTTCACCTTGAATTATTTATAAACAATAATAAAGGCAGAGTTATAAATCACATAACAATAACAATAACAACAACAACAACAACCCTACCCAATTACCTATCTCCTACAAAACATAAACTCTGGCTATTCTTATCATCACCTCAGTGCTGGGGCCCCTCAATAAATGCAATCTCTGATCCCTCAAAGATTGTCCTCCTCCTGCTAGCAGCTTCTGCAAAACCGAAGGCTTTCGATTTATTGAACACAGGCAGTCCTCCTCGTTCAACCACAAACTGAGCTCAAAGTTTCCGTTGCTAAGCCAGACTGATTTTTAAGTGAATTTTGCCCCATTTCATGATCTTTCTTGCCACAGTTGTTAAGTGAATCACTGCAGCTGTTATGTCAGTGGCATGGTTGTCACTTCGACTTTGTCAGAAGGTCGCAAAAGGGGATCACGTGACCCCGGGACATCGCAACTGTCATAAATATGAATGAAGCGTCCGAATTTTGATCATGTTGACCATGGGGATGCTGCGACAGTCGTGTGAAAAATTGCCATAATTTACTTTTTTTGTCCAGTTCTGTTGTAACTTTGAACAATCCCTAAATGAATGGTTGTAAGTTGAGGACTACCTGTATTAAACTATTTGTTCTGTACCAGCCTGCTACCGGCCCTGCAGAAAAGGCAGGGACAACCCCTTTTTCAAGAAGGCAAGAGGCTGGAATTACGCCTGCCAAATTTATAGCTACAAAAACAAACAAGACACGAACCAAGAAACAGGAGCTTAAGAAACAGGAACTATCTAAGCGGTTGCTTTCAGCAAACCAGCCCTCCCCACACATTCCCCTTATATAGAGTTCAGGGCGTGGCTTCTCTCTGCCTCCTTCCGAGAAGCCCCATTGCCTTCCTCTGTTTACTCCTAATTGACTGCCTCCTGCGTGGGGCGTCCTTGAACAGGGCCAGCTGTGGGTCATCTTCATCCACGCTGTCAGGCTCACACAGCTGGGTCTCCGTGGTGACCAAGTGGGAGGGGCCTGGCTGAGGGCTCTCATCAGCAAGATCTTCAACCCCCTCAGCAAGCTCTTCAACACCCCCCTCCTCCTCTGAGTCGTCCGACCCAACTGCCAAACCCACAGGCTGACCCTGAATCACAACACTATTAATCGTTTTAACATGCGCTTATACCCAGGCCAAAGCATCACACTAAAAGAGAGGGGGAAAAAGGAACTGGTAAATTCTTCTCAGTTGCACTCATGAGTTTTACCTGAATTTCCCGAGACCCGGAGAACATTTCGGAAAGACTTTGGAAGACTAGCTGGACAAGGTACTTAGAAGCTTGCCAAATATCCTCCTAGAGGCAGGGAAAAAGATTGCGTAAGAACTGTAGACAGGCAATACAAAAGGTGTAGCTCTCAGACGTATAGTGCTTCACAGCCCTCCCTAAGCGGTTTATAGTCAGCCTATGGACCCCCAACAATCTGGGTCCTCATTTTACCGACTTCGGAAGGACGGAAGGCCGAGTCAAGATTGAACCAATCAGGATCGAACTTCTGGCAGTGAATAGTGAGTTAGCCTGCAATACTGCATTCTAACCACTATGCCACCGCAGCAGTCTCAAAACCTTGGTCTATCACAGTGATGGCGAACCTTTTAGAGACCGAGTGCCCAAACTGCAACCCAAAACCCACTTATGTATCGTCGGGTGCCGGGTGGGCGTGGCCCGTTGGGTGGTGCGTGGCTGCAGTGGTAACGGCAGACTGGGTGGAACTAAAAAGTTCAATCCATCAATTCCAACTTTGCGAGATCTTTATTTCCCCGCGAGAAGTTGAAACTGATTGATTGATTGAACCTTTTTTTTTTGGCACACGGCGGCGGAGGCCTAAAGCGAAAAGGTTTTATAAAACCCAGCTGAAGGCCTAGGACTGGGACAACAGCGCATGTGCCCACAGAGAGGGTTCTGCGTGCCACCTGTGGCACGCGTGCTATTAGTTTCGTCACCACAGGTCTATGTAATCCAAGAGTGAGGAACTATGGCCCCTTTCTGACTTGTGGACTTCAACTCCCAGACTTCCTGACCCAAACAACATTTCTACATTTCTAAAGTCTTTTGAGAAGACAACAAAAAGAACCAGTTTCCTCCTGTCTTATTTCCCAGTAGCTGTTGCGCAATGGCCAACTGGAACTTGACTCTAAAGCAGGGGTGGAGAACCAGGGCCCTTTTATGACTTGTGGACTTCAACTCCCAGAATTCCTGAGCCAACATAACTCAGTACGGAAACCTCTCCCTGTCCCCTCAGCATGGCTGGCTCAGGAATTCTGGGAGTTGAAGTCCACGAGTCATAAAAGGGCCACGTTTGAAGACCCCTGGCTTATTAGGTTTGAGAGGAGGAGTTAATGATCCCCTTTTCCCTTCTGACACAGAGACATAATCCTAGAAGACCCTGGAAAAACAAAGCCACTCTAGGCACCCCTTCGTTCTTCCTTTAGTTTTTTAACTTTCTCTATGGTTATTATCCAGAGGGGGAGAGGAACCCAACACACCACAATCTCTTCATGGCGGCTGTAATGTGAGGGATTTCTCTAGAAGTCGCTGTTATTCAAAAATCTGGATTCTGATTTTGGTTGTATCATTTA
>NC_139512.1:9563825-9678825 GCF_947247035.1 Vipera ursinii | reverse complement strand
GCTAATAAGAAATCCTTACATTATCAACTAATCAAACAATAGTCATCTCAGCGATCCTCCTTATCTCTAACCCATCATACAAATTTTGCCAAATTTCATAATACTCTGTTTTAATCTTATTTTTGATCTCTAGGTTTAACACCTGTCCATTTCGGCGCAGGATAAAATTTTATCTATTATTTCTTCTTCGGTGGGTGTTTCCTTTCTTTTCCATTTTTGGGCATACGCCAATTTTGCTGCGGTTAAAATATGCACTAATAAGTAGAAAGATGCTTTGCTGAGTTTATCATTAATAATCCCTAATAAGAAGGTTTCTGGTTTTAAATCAATTTTTTGTAGTAATATTTCTTCCAACCCATTTTTTTTATCCGCTGCCAAAAATTTTGTGCTTTTGAACATTCCCACCACATGTGATAGTAATTCCCTTGGAAGCCTTCTGCATTTCCAGCACGTTGGTGAGATTTTTTTATCTATTTTTGCTAACCGTGTAGGGCAGGGGTCTTCAAACTTGGCCCTTTTATGACTTGTGGACTTCAACTTCCAGAATTCCTCAGCCAGTTTGCCTGGCTGAGGAATTCTAGGAGTTGAAGTCCACAAGTCATAAAAGGGCCAAGTTTGAAGACCCCTGGTGTAGGGGGAAGATGCCATCTATAAAACATCTTGTACAAGTTCTCTTTATAGGAGGTGGCTAGCGTTAACCTCCTATTTCTATCCCATAGTGATTGCCAACTATCTAGGTCAATACTGTAACCAAAATTTTCACTCCAGGTTAACATTGTTTCTTTGACCTGTTCTTCTAACGAATCCTGTTCTAATAAATACTGATATATCTTTTTTACCATTTGGTCTTCTGTTCCTAGAAGAATTTTATCTAATTGTGTTATGCTTTAATTTTATCCCTGGTTCTTTTTTGTCTTCTCTGTATCGTGACTGTATTTGTAATTATGCCCACCATTCCAACTCTGTACCGTCTTCTAATAGTCTTTTTTTTTTGTTTTCAGGTCTCCATTTTCGTCTGAGAGATCTTTATATGTAATTACACTTCCTAAATTTATGAATTTGGGGTGCATGAAAATCTCTAATATGGATAGCCAATTGGGGATCTCTATGTAATTAATTTTTTAAATTTTTATCCACACGTCTAATAGTGCCTGTCTAATATGATGATTCTGGAAGTACTGGTGGGCCTTATATTTTCCGTCCCACATTATAGCATGCCACCCAATTTATTTATTTATTTATTTATTAATGGGATTTATATCCCGCCCTATCTCCCAAAGGACTCAGGGCGGCTAACAACAAAACATATAATAAGTACAGAAATTAAGATAAAAATAAAATTAAAATCATCTGTGCAATAAATTAAAATTAAAAATTAAAAATAAATTAAAAATTGTAAATATAATTAAAATGCCTGTCAGTCCAGGTCAGCCAGGTGGAAAAGGAGTGTTTTGAGGCCGCGGCGAAAGGACTGGAGATTTTGGGCCATCCGAAGCTCAGGGGGGAGCTGATTCCATAGGACTGGTGCTCCCACATTTGCATGACGTGGCCTTCTAATGCTAGTAGTCTCCTGTTTCTTAAGTGTATCCCAATCCTTTATCCATACCGCTATTGCTGCTTGATAATATTTTTCCCAATTCGGGAAGCCGAGCCCTCCTCTTTCCTTTGCATCCTGTAATAATTTTAACTTGATTCTCGGTTTTCTACCTTGCCAGATAATTTTGGATGTAATTCTGTTTAAATTTTCAAAAAAAAATCCTTACCTAATTTAATTGGTACACATTGGAATAAAAAGAGTAATTTGGGAAGTATATTCATCTTGATTGTCACTATTCTCCCCATAAAGGAGAGCTGCAAGTTTTTCCATCTATCTAGGTCTGCTGTAATTTGGTCCATTAACTTGTCATAATTTTCTCTTTTGAGTGAAGTACATCTTGCAGACAGTTGGATCCCCAAGTACCTTACTCTTTTGGACGTCTGGATATTAATTTTTTCTACTAGCTCAGTTTCTTGTAAATTGGACATATTTTTCACTAACATTTTAGTTTTTTCTTTATTAATTTTCAATCCCTCAACATCTCCATGATTTTCCAGCACCTGTAATAATCTTGTTCCAGATTCTAAGGGGTCTTCCAGAATGAAAACTAAATCGTCTGCATAAGCCTGTAATTTAAATGTCTCTTTTCTGATTTCTAATCCTTTAATCAGGTTATCTTTTCAGATTATTCTTGTGAGTGCTTCTAAAGAATGAATAATAAAGGAGATAGTGGACAGCCTTGTCTCGTACCTTTTTGTATTTGAATGCTATTTGTTAATTCTCCGTTTATGATTACTTTTGCCTCTTGTTTGGAATAGATTGCTTTAAACATATTTATGAATTTCCCCCCGAATTCCATCTGTTTGAGTTGAGTCAACATAAAATTCCATTTGACATTATCAAACGCTTTCTGAGCATCAACAAAAATTAATGCCACTTGTTTTTCGCTGTGTAATTCATAATATTCTAAGATGTCTAGTATGATCCTGACATTATGTCTAATTTGTCTTTTAGGCAAGAAGCCGTTTTGGTCAGTATGGATAAATTCAGCTAAATATTTTTTTAATCTTTCTGCCATTATAGTTGTGAAAATCTTGTAATCCGTGTTCAGTAAAGAAATGGGCCTATAGTTTTTAATGCAGGTCAAATCAGAGTTTTCTTTAGGAATTAGTGAGATGATTGCTTCTTTTCCATGAGTTTGGAATTTTTGCTGTGTTTAGTACCTCTTAAATAAATCCAATAGGGTTGGGACCAAAAGTTCTTGGAAGTTTTTATATATTTCGGACGGTAGTACATCAGGGCCAGGTGTTTTATTACTTTTTTGTTTTTTAATGGCTTCCATAATTTCCTGGACTGTTATATCTTTATTTAGTATATTTTGAAATTCTTCCAAAACCTTTGGTAAGTCTGCTTTCATAAGATAATGTGATATTCTTTCCTCAGTGATCATTTCATCCTCTTTATAAAGATTTTTATAGAATTCATACGTCACCCATTTTTTTTCCTTCCTTTTGATGTACTATCTCTCCTGTTTGATTACATAATTTACTAATCCATCTATTATCTTTTTGTTTTTTCAATCTATAGGCTAGCCATCTCCCAGGTTTATTTGCCTGTTCAAAATTTTTTTGTCTAATGCTTTTTATTTTTTGTGCCATTTCTCCCTTTTCTATAATATTCAATTTATGCTTATTTAAATCTAGCTGTTGTTTTAGATCTCTACATTGTGGTTTTTTTGTAGTTCTAATTCTAATTTTTTATGTTCTTCCTCTAAACTTTTTCGATATTGCCTTTTCTTTTTATATTCATTGGCCATGTACGCAATTGCAGTTCCTCTCATAACTGCCTTGGCCGTATCCCATAAATTTTGAGTGCTAGTCTCCTCTTTCTTATTTGACTGGAAGAATGTCCACATTTGTTCCTCCATCTTATGCTTAAATTCTGTTTTGTTTAGAATTGTCTTTTTTAAGAGTCCACCTCCTCGTTGTTGTCTTCTGTTCTTTCCATTTAATTACAATGGGATTATGGTCTCCCCAAGTATTAATGTCTACTATTATGTCATCAATATTTGAATTTGTTTCGTTGCTGCCCTGAATAGTATGTAAATTGCTTTTCATTCAAAATTCTCTCCCTCCAACTATCTTGAATATTTAATTCTCCCACCATTTTAAAAAAAGTACCGGGTAATATTCTCCTGGTTTGTTTCCTTACTTCCTCACTCTTATAATCTAATTCCCTGTCTATAATTGCATTAAAATCGCCAATTATACAAATGTTCTCATATTCCATATCAGCAATAACCTTATGTAGTTTCTTATAAAATTGTCTTTGTTTTTCATTGGGGGCGTAAATTCCTACCAGGGCGACCTTTTTTTTATTCAAGGAAATTTCAATAATCAGTATTCTACCTTCCTCATCTCGATAGACTTGTCTTGCTGGGATTCGTTCTTAAACATATGATAAGGTGGCCTCTTGACTCCCCACCCAAACCCCACCCAAAAGCATCCTGGCTGGACTTGCAAATTATACTGCATATTAGCTTGAATCACACAAGCCGGCAAGCTCTACTGTGGCCCCTAAGTGTCTGCAAATAATGATTTACGGTTATTAATAATGAGTATTATGGTAATCATGATAATTAAGTAAAATTACCCATAATAATGTATAATTAGCATTATTTATATATTAAGCTTGTATGCCGCCCATAACTGATGTCATCAATCAGTGTGGCCGCCTTTGACATGGTGCCTTTGATCACTTCCTTTAGTGACAGAGTTCCTGGTCCCAAAGACAGTCAGTAAGTGAGGACTTATCTGTGTTGCGCCATTCAAACTTGTATTAATTGCAATCTACTGTGTAAGTCTCATTGCCCACCAGTCTAGGCAACGTTGGGGGGCGGGGGGGACACATCGCCCTAGTGCACAAAAGAGGGATTTATATACGCCTGTTTCAAGAGACTGTCACAAAATGTCAAGCACAAAGAAATTTGGGTAATAGGACCACCTTGTGTTATTTTGATCCTTTTTCTGGAATAGGTGCTGTTGACTGGAGTTGTGTGATCTAGATTAGATTAGATAACCTTTATTATTATTTTCCCCCTGTGGGTACAATGGCACACATTAAAAAAATGAAATTTAGTTGCTTCCTCTCACAGTGTACACATACATAATACACATTTGAAACATACTATATACAACATATCTACAGACCTACACCCTTACATATAAGTAACATCTAAATATTAATCACTGTACATCTTGAAAACATAACAGAAGGAGGAATGGATGCTTCCCTGGGATTCCCATCCCTGATTCCCTGATTTAGGAGGCAGAAGCCACATGTTGCCCAAAGGCCATGTAATCTATACAGCTAGTCCTCGACTTACAACCACAATTGAGCCCAAAGTTTCTGTTGTTAAGCGAGACATTTGTTAAGTGAATTTTGCCCCGTTTTATGACCTTTCTTGCCTCCGTTGTTAAGTGAATCCCTGCAGTTGATAACTTAGTAAGCTGGTTGTTGAGGGAATCTGGCTTCCCCATGGACCTTGCTTGTCACTAGGTCGCAAGAGGGGATCCCAGGATCTTGGGACACAGCAATGGTCATAAATACGAACCAGTTTGCCAATTTTGATCACATGATCGTGGGGATGCTGGAAAGGTGTGAAAAAGTCCGTCCCTTTTTTTCAGTGCCGCTGTAACTTTGAACAGTCACTAAATGAACAGCTGCAAGTCAAGGACTTCCTGTATTTTGATGCAAGAAAAGCAAAACAGGAGGAGAAAGAAGCAAAAGCAAAGTGTTTATAGGTAGTCCTTGACTTACGACCTGTCACTTAGCAACTTTGAAGTTACGACAGGCCTCCCCAAGTTTACTTACAACCCAGATTCAAAGTTCTGACAGCCAAGCAACTGCCCCCCCCATGGTCGCGTGATTGCATGTTGGCCGCAATTTACATTTTGGGGGGCACAAACCGCTGTTTACTTCTAGTTCCCAGCAAAAAACACCTTTTTGTGGATATCGGATTCACTTAATGACAGTGGTGTTCACTTTTTGACTGCAACGTTTAACGACCGGTGCAGAAAAGGTAATAAACTCAAGCGTGATCACAGGGTGACCCACTTAACAACCGGCATGACTTCCCGGCCCATCTACTGTCGTACGTCAAGGACTTGTTGTTGTTGTTGTTAGCTGCGAAGTCGTGTCCGACCCATCGCGACCCTATGGACAACATTCCTCCAGGCCTTCCTGTCCTCTACCATCTTCTGGAGTCCATTTAAGCTCACGCCTACTGCTTCAGTGACTCCATCCAGCCACCTCATTCTCTGTCGTCCCCTTCTTCTATTGCCCTCAGCCTTTCCCAGCGTTAGGCTCTTCTCCAGTGAGTCCTTCCTTCTCATTAGGTGGCCAAAGTACTTGAGTTTTAGCTTCAGGATCTGGCCTTCTAAAGAGCAGTCAGGATTGATCTCCTCTAGGACTGACCGGTTTGATTGCCTTGCAGTCCAAGGGACTCGCAGGAGTCTTCTCCAGCACCACAGTTCAAAGGCCTCAATTCTTTGGCGCTCGGCCTTTCTTATGGTCCAACTTTCACTGCCATACATTGCAACTGGGAAGACCATAGCCTTGACTATACACACTTTTGTTGACAGGGTGATGTCTCTGCTTTTTAGTGTGGTGTCTAGATTTGCCATGGCTTTCCTCCCCAGGAGCAAGCGTCTTTTAATTTCTTGGCTACAGTCCCCATCTGCAGTGCTCTTGGAGCCCAGGAAAATAAAATCTGTCACTACCTCCATTTCTTCCCCATCTATTTGCCAGGAACTGAGAGGGCCAGATGCCATGATCTTGGTTTTCTTAATGTTAAGTTTCAACCCAAGTTTTGCACTCTCCTTCTTCACCTGCAACAAGAGGCTCTTTAGTTCTTCTTCACTTTCTGCCATTAGAGTGGTATCATCTGCGTATCTTAGGTTGTTGATATTTCTTCCGGCAATCTTAATTCCAACTTTTGATTCATCTAGTCCTGCCTTTCTCATGATGTGCTCTGCATATAGGTTAAATAGGCAGGGCGACAGTATACAGCCTTGCCGGACTCCTTTCCCAATTTTGAACCAATCAGTGGTTCCGTGTCCAGTTCTCACTGTTGCTTCTTGACACGCATATAGGTTTCTCAAGAGACAAATAAGATGGTCTGGTACTCCCATCTCTTTAAGAACTTGCCACAGTTTGTTATGATCCACACAATCAAAGGCTTTAGCATAGTCAATGAAGCAGAAGTAGATGTTTTTCTGGAACTCCCTAGCTTTCTCCATGATCCAGCGTATGTTGGCAATCTGATCTCTAGTTCCTCTGCCTCTTCGAAATCCTGCCTGTACTTCTGGTAGTTCTCGATCCACATACTGCTGAAGTCTAGCTTGTAGGATTTTAAGCATGACTTTACTAGCATGAGAAATGAGTGCAATGGTGCGATAGTTTGAACATTCTTTGGCACTGCCTTTCTTTGGAATTGGAATGTAAACTGATCTTTTCCAATCCTGTGGCCACTGTTGAGTTTTCCAAATTTGCTGGCAAATTGAGTTTAGCACTTTTACTGCATCGTCTTTTAAGATTTTGAATAGCTCAGCTGGAATACTGTCACTTCCACTAGCTTTGTTGTTGCTCAGCTTTTCTAAGGCCCACTTCACTTCACATTCTAGGTTGTCTGGCTCGAGGTCAGTGACCACCTCATTGTGATTATCAGGGACGTTAAGCTCATTCTTGTATAGTTCTTCTGTGTAATTTTGCCACCTCTTCTTAATCTCTTCTGCCTCTGTTAGGTCCCTGCCATTTTGGTCCTTTATCATGCCCATTTTTGCATTAAACGTTCCCTTCATTTCTCCAATTTTCTTGAAAAGATCTCTGGTCCTCCCTATTCTATTGTTTTCTTCTATTTCTTTGCACTGTTCATTTAAGAAGGCATTCTTATCTCTTCTAGCTATTCTCTGGAATTCTGCATTCAATTGGGTGTATCTTTCTTTTTCTCCCTTGCCTTTCGCTTCCCTCCTTTCCTCAGCTATTTGCAAAGCTTCCTCAGACAGCCATTTTGCTTTCTTGCATTTCTTTTTCTTTGGGATGGTTTTGGTTGCTACCTGTTGTACAATGTCGCGAACCTCTGTCCATAGTTCTTCAGGCACTCTGTCTATCAGATCTAATTCCTTAAATCTATTTGTCACCTCTACTGTATATTCAACAGGGATATGATTTAATTCATACCTGAGTGGCCTAGTGCTTTTCCCTACTACTACTTTTCCCTACTCAAGGACTACTTGTACTTTAATGACATCTCCTGTAGCCCAAGCCATCAGGAATCTGGGATTAAATAATTAATATTTTAATAACTAAATAAAGACCGCCCAGGGTCAACCCCTTGCAGGCGAGATGGGTGGCAAACAAATTTAATAAATAAAAAGAGAAATCGGGGTGCTGCCTCAAAGCCTCACGAGGTTCACACATCGTCCCTCTCCCTGCCGATATAAAACAAAGTGGAAAGGACCTCCAACCACATAAGGCTCTACCTGATGAACAGGAAAATGGGAGACGTATTCAGCAGGATTGGGGGACCGCACAGCCTTTGCGATCTCCATGGAGCACGCCAAAACTTGCCACGGTTCATCGGTGTCCATCCACCACCTCTTGCCCTGTACCGGAGGAAAGAAAACCAGATTTAAAATAGGACTCCAGGGAAGAATCAAGCACGTACTAGCCACTAGCCATGAGACTTCAAGGAAAGCCTGCCTCCAGATGTTGTGGATCCTCCAACACTGGAAGTTTTTAAGAGGAGACTGGACAGCCATTTCTCTTGAGATGGTTTAGGCGCAGGGCTAGGCAACCTTGGCCCTTTTATGACTCGTGGACTTCAACTCCCAGAATTCCTGAGCCAGCATGGCTCAGCTTGGAAACCTCTCCCTTCCCCCTCAGCAAGGCTGGCTCAGGAATTCTGGGAGTTGAAGTCCACGAGTCATAAAAGAGCCAAGGTGGCCTACCCCTGTCCTATACCATTTCAGACAGATGGCTGTCCAATCTCTTCGTAAAAAACCTTCCTGACTGAGCAGGGGGTTGGACTAGATGACCTCCAAGGTCCCTTCCAACTTTTTATTATTATTATTATTATTATTATTATTTATTATTATTATTATTATTATTATTATTATTATTATTATTATTATTATTATTATTATCATTATTATTATTCATTATTGATCATTATTATTATTTACTATTGATCATCACACAGTCAGCCAGATGTTCAGACTGGATTTGGCATTTTTGTCTACCTATCGAGTCCTTACCAAGGACCTATTATTATTATTGTTATTATTGTTGTTGTTATTAAAAAGCTGGAAAATGGCAATGGAAAAGCAACAGGGCATCACGTTATCACCTCCACTACCACCATCCATCATCGGCTGATAGATTCCAGAATGGCCGATGGGCAGTTTACACTTCAAAAAGAAAAAAGAAAAAGAAAAGAATAATAAATTCATACGCGTCTGAATAAACTACAGGTAATCCTCGACTTTACCACTACAACTGAGTCCAAAATTTCTGTTGCTAAGCAAAGCAGGTGTTAAGTGAGTTACGCCCCATTTTATGACCTTTCTTTTTTTGGCCATAGTTGTTAAGGGAATCACTGCAGGTTAAGTGATTAAAGTGGTCGTTAAGCGAATCTGCCTTCCCCCGTTGACTTTGTTTGTCCGGAAGCCGGCTGAGAGGGTTACAGATGGTGATCACGTGAACTCAGGACAGGGCAACCGTCATAAATGCAGGGCAGCTGCCAAGTGCCTGAATTTTAATCACGGACCATGAGGAGCCTGCAACGGTCGTTAAGTGTGAAAAATGGTCCTAAGTTACTTTTTCAGTGCCGTCGTAATTTCAAACCGTCACTAAAAGAATAGTTGCAAGCTGAGGACTACCTGCATCAGGATTTCTCAACCTTGGCAACCTGAAGATGTGTGGACTTCCAACTCCCAGAATTCCTCAGGCAGTGTGAGAAGGCCACATCTCTTAAATCATGTTGGCTGGAGAATTCTGGGAATTGAAGTCCACACAGCTTCAAGCTGTGAAGTTTGAGAAACATTGCTCTATAACAGGGGTCTTCAAACTTGGCAACTTTAAGACCTGTGGAATTCAACTCCCAGAATTATAGGGTTTCCTACCTGAGCAGGGGGTTGGACTAGATGACCTCCAAGGTCCCTTCCAACTTTATTATTATTATAATTCCTCAGCCAGAAGAGAAGAGAAGAGGAGAGGAGAGGAGAGGAGAGGAGAGGAGAAGGAAGGAAGGAAGGAAGGAAGGAAGGAAGGAAGGAAGGAAGGAAGGAAGGAAGGAAGGTCGATCAAACGAAGGACCCACAAACTACTTCCAAAAACAAACAATGTTACAATCCCAGTTGTGCTTACACAGCCTTACCACTGCCATCTTTCCCCCTTCGCTACTGACCTTCCTCTCTACACATGCTCACTAAGGGCCGCCAGCCACCCCCAAGCCGCCCACCCTGTAACCCACAAAGGGCCCAAGAAGGCCGATGCTTTCCCAAAACTTGGCGCCTCCACCGGATGTACCGTGAGCGGATTGTCTGCCGAATCCAGGATGTCCGGCATGATCCGATTGGCGTAGGCCAACCTCTCCCTCAGAGTGTTCTTCTTCTTCAGCCCAGTCAGGTTGACCAGATGGATCTTCAGCCAATCCAGACCGTGTTGTCCAAGGGGCTTCCCCTCTGCAAAGAGGAGAATCCCCCGCGTGAAGTCACCCCCCAGGTGGTTGAAGTGAGGAGGACAAGGGTAGGTCCTCCCACGGAAATCCAGGTTGTGAGGGAACCAGAAAACCTCGTCTTTCAGGTGCTTGGCGATGGAGAGCTTGTAGAGCATGTCCATCCGCAGGCTGTAGGTCTCCCTGGCCTTCTTACGGCACTGGGCCATCTTCCATCTCAGAGCCATCTTGGACATTGGCGCACTCTCGGCCAGCTGCTTGGCGAGTTCTTTGGCCTCCCAAGATGGCGGCGGAGGGATGTCCAGTTTCTCATCGCCTTTGTCGTTGAAGATGGAGATGACCACGTCCAATACAGGCTGGTTGACTTTCCAAGGGCAGTTGCCCAGAAAGTTCAGCGCATCCAGGACCAAGCAGAGGTGGTCGTGAGGGCACTCCTCTAAAAGAAGCTCGTGCTGGAGCACCCCGTCTTGGCATCGCATCAGCTTGACCGGAGAGAGAGTGTAGGCCCCAAACTGGGAGGAGACCCAGGGCACGGGGGGACATTGCATGGGGAGGATAAAAGAGTCAAAGGTGAGGGTCGTCTCCACAGCCTCCTGGATAAGCCGGATCAGGATAGAGTGAGGTTTAATGAAACCGATCTGCAAAAGGAAAAAGAGAGGGGATTTTTAAAGTACAAAAAAACAAAAAAACACCCCAAAACCCAAACCCAGCTATCATCCTTAATACGACAGCTCATCCTTGATTTACAACCATTTGCAGGCCAGTGACCGAATTTGGATCACGTGACCCCACAGAGATGCTGCAACGGTGCTTAAGTGAGAAAACTTTTTTCCCCACTGCCGTTGTCACTGTGAACGGGTCACTGAACAAGTGGTTGTGAGTCAAGGACCACCTGTAAAAAGCACGTGGCCGTTTTGGGCTACCCTAGGCCCCGTTTACAAAGGCAAGGCAGGCCACCGTTGGCAAATTCACCAGCTTTACAGAAATCATCCATTACAGCAGAGTTCCCCAAACTTTCTGGGTGGGCGGGCTGGAAAGGGAGGGGCAGGCGTCAAGACGCGCACATGCGCGCATGTGAACGGGGCTGCGAGCGCGCGTGCCGGCAATGGGGGCCGCGACTGCACGTGCTGCAAATGGGGCTGCAAGTGCCCGCGCGACACTCACGGCGACACTAACGCGAGCGCAGGGGCATGAGTGCGCGTATACATGGGCGCACACCGGCCAGTCACACAGCGACGGCCCACAAGTTGGGGACCCCTGCTTTACTGAGTTGGAAGGGAACTTGGAGGTCTTCTAGTCCAGGAGTCCCCAACCCCCTGTCCGTGGACCAGTACTGGGCCGCGACATGCCAGCAACCGGGCCGCACAAACAAGCAAAGCCCCATCCGCGACATGCAGGCAGCACACAAAACCACGCACTCTCTGGTCTGCGGGGGAAAAAAACCCTTCTCCACGGAATGGGTCCCTGGTGCCCAAAAGGTTGGGGACCTCTGTTCTATACCATTTCAGACAAATGATTCTCCACTCTCTTTTTGAAAGCCTCCAGTGATGGAGCACCCGCAACTTCTCAGGGGAAGCCGTTCCACTGGCTAATTGTTCTTGTCTGTCAGGAAAATCCCGCCTTAGTTCCAGGTTGCTTTTCTCCTTGATCCGTTTCCACCCGTCGCTTCTTGCCCTGCCTTCAGGCGCTTTGGAGAACAGGCTGACCCCCATCTTCTTTGGGGCAGCTCCCTTAAGGTGTTGGAAGATGGGCTATCGTGTCACGCCCCCAGTCCTTTTTTTCCCCCCCCACCCGACTAGACGAGGCTCACTCAGGATTTTGCTCACCTGCTTAGTTCCGCGGAAAGAATAGACGTGATACAGAACAGGAATGACAGTCTCCTCGGGCAGCGAAGGCAGCAGGCTGTGGTCGAGCTTAAGAGTTTGGACCATCAGTTCTATCAGCTGAAAACCCAGCTGAACCAACAGGCTTGGGGGCCAGACGACTTGCTTGGATATCAAGGAAGGGCTACAGCCCGCCTCTGCTCTCAACTTCTCCCAATATTCCCGTGGCAAAAAATTATTCACCTGCGGAGGCAAGGAATGGGGTGAAGTTGACCTTCCCGAGGCCGAAAGCAATGGCCCCTTAGACCAGGGGTCTTCCAACTTGGCCCTTTTATGACTCGTGGACTTCAACTCCCAGAATCCCTCAGCCAGCGTGCCTGTCTTGAGGGATTCTGGGAGTTGAAGTCCACGAGTCATAAGAGAGACAAGGCTTGCCTGCCCCCCTGGTCTAGTTAAAGGTCACCTAAGGTGATTGAAGTTAGATACCTGATTATCTCTGGCCAAAAGCTGGACATAGTGATCGTAGGTCTTCTCAAAATTCTCCTCCGAAATGGTACAGCTTTTTCGAAGAATAGTGTATTTGTTGTATATTCTAGTACCCAGATCCTTCGCTAAGATGGTGACACATTCCCCTAGGGCTGGCAGGCTGAAAACCGTCTGAAAAGAAAGCAAAGACCGTTTAACTTAAAGAGACTCAAGATACGACCCGTAGCAATTTTAGTTTTTATTAATTAATTAATTAATTAATTAATTAATTAAAATCCATTATCCTGCCCTTCTCCGAAGACTCAGGGCGGCTTACAATCTAAGAAGCACAAATCAAATGTGCTTTAGCAACAGCCTTCATTCTATGTATATGCCTGCTTATTAGGGCTTTCATACACCCCCCAAGCGGTATTATTACAAGGTCAGCTTAATTGCCCCCAACAATCTGGGTCCTCATTTTACCTACCTGGGAAGGATGGAAGGCTGAGTCAACCTTGAGCCTGGTGGGACTCGAACCTGCACTAATTGCAGGCAGCTGGTGTTACTTAAGGAGGCATTAGCCCACTGCTCCACCAAGGCTCTTAAAATTAATAATAATAATAATAATAATAATAATAATAATAATAATAATAATAATAATAATAATAATAATAATAATAGAGGCATCATTCTATTTTGGTTTCAGTTTTACTTTATCATTTAGTGTTTTTATTATTTAGCTATGGCAATAGCTCTTAAGACTTATATACCGCTTCATAATGCTTTACAGCCCTCTCTAAAGCAGTTTACAGAGTTGGCATATTGTCCCCAGCAATCTGGGTCCTCATTTTACAGACCTCGGAAGGATGGAAAGCTCAGCCACCCTTGAGCTGGTCAGGATCGAACTGCCGGTAGTGGGCAGAGTTAGCCGGCAATACTGCATTCTTACTACTGTGCCACCAGGACTCACTCATTCACTCACTCACTCACTCACTCACTCATTCATTCATTTTCCCTAGCCACCCAACTCAACCAAAGCAATTAAAGCATATTTAAAACAAACATTAAAACGTTAAAAAAAACAATAAATTACTGTATGACTTATTACTCAAATGCAGGCTTACCCTAAATTAACTGAAATTCCTATTTATAGTAAGGATAGAAACCAAAAGGGTTGTGTGTGTGGGGGGGCAGTCAGCATTACCTCCAGAGGGAGCTTGGCCCAGTGGTCCAGCATTCCTCCAGAGCAGGGGTGTCAAACTCAATTTCATTGAGGGCCGCATCAGCATTGCAGTTACCCTCAGGGGGCCGGGTGGGTGTGGCCTGGGTGGGCGTGGCCTACTGGGTAGGCGTGGCTAGAGTGCGTATGGCCTACTGGGTGGGCGTGGCCAGCTCTACATCGTTCGCATCAAGGGTGCCTATGGGGGCCTGGGCAGGAGTGGGACAGATCTGAGGGTCTCTGGCAGAAGGAGGGTCTCTGGGCCAGGGCCAAGGCAGTGGGGGCCGTTCCCTCACTGTTTCCAGGATGGCTTCGCGGGCCGCATGAAACCACTTCGTGGGCCGGATCCGGCCCCCGGGCCTTGTGTTTGACATGTCTGCTCCAGAGAAACAGCCTGACCGCCTCTCTTTGCAAATGGGTAGAAGTCACGAAGGGGCAACTAATACAACTTATGCAAGACTGCTCCCACCAACACTCAGAAGAAGCAAGTCACTGTATAGATAAACAAACAGCAAGCCCCACTCGCTCCTAGCACTGATGATGTTACCTAGTTGGGTCATGAGACGTCTGCAAGGAAACCACCAAGCTCAGAGAGCATCAAGGACCCACAGTCCTCCTCCTCCTCCTCTCCACAAACCCCACATTCCCTTCTAGCACTGATGATGTTGCCTAGTTGGGTCATGAGACGTCTGCAAGGAAACCACCCAGCTCAGAGAGCATCAAGGACCCACAGTCCTCCTCCTCCTCCTCTCCACAAACCCCACATTCCCTTCTAGCACTGATGATGTTGCCTAGTTGGGTCATGAGACGTCTGCAAGGAAACCACCCAGCTCAGAGAGCATCAAGGACCCACAGTCCTCCTCCTCCTCCTCTCCACAAACCCCACATTCCCTTCTAACACTGATGATGTTGCCTAGTTGGGTCATGAGACGTCTGCAAGGAAACCACCAAGCTCAGAGAGCATCAAGGACCCACAGTCCTCCTCCTCCTCCTCTCCACAAACCCCACATTCCCTTCTAGCACTGATGATGTTGCCTAGTTGGGTCATGAGACGTCTGCAAGGAAACCACCAAGCTCAGAGAGCACTGAGGACCTCACCGTTCAACCCCGAGTTACAAATATTCTCTCCATTTACCTGCATCATAAGATCTACGTATTCCTGTTTGGTCAGCACGCAAAGGAAGGGGTATAGGTCCAGTTTGGAAGTGCGCCAAATGTTCTCTTGCTTCTTGAGCTTCGTCAGGTTCTGAAGCAAAGCTGCTTCCCAGTGAGAACGGATCTTGCTCGAAATTTCCCTCTGTGGAAAGGCACGGAACAGATTGTTAACTGTTCAGGTAGTCTTTGATTTAAGGGCTACAACTGGGACCGAAATTTGGCTTCCTAAGGGATGCGGTCGTTTAAGTGAGTCCTCCTGTGACTGCACTCGATGCTTCCCACGATCATTAAGGGAATCCCTGCAGTACAGCTCGTCCTTGATTTGCAACGGTTCATTTAGCGACCGCTCAAAGCGACGACGGCCCTGAAGAAAGTGACTTATCAGCATTTTTCACACTTACGGACTTTGTAGCCTCCCTGTGGTCACGCGATCAAAATTCGGACGGTTGCCAGTTGGTTCATACTTATGAGCGTTGCCGTGTCCCGGGGTCACGTGATCCCCTTTTAACAGGCAAAGTCCATGAAGAAGCCGGTTCCACTTAGCAAACCGGGTTACTTATTTCTGAACTGCAGTAATTCACCTAACAACGGTGGCAAGTTAAGGTCGTAAAATGGGGCAAAACTCACTTAATTTAACAACGGTGGCAAGAAAAAAAAAGGATGGGGGGGGGGAAATCACTTAACAACTGTCTTGCTTAGCAATGGAAATTTTGAGCTCCATTGTGGTCGTAGGTCAAGGACTCCCTGTCTTAAATTTGGGCAAAATAATAATTTTTTAAAAAAAAGTCTTGTGAGTCACATTGTGCACTACGCCACAACGTGCTTTTGCATGGCTATGCAAACCCAGCCAGTTTTCATTTCATTTCATTTATTATATTTGTATACCGCCCTTCTCCCGAAGAACTCAGGGCGGCGAACAGGGCACATAAAAAATACAGAATACGAAAATTAAAAAAAAATTAAAAAGAGCCCGAGCTAAAAACAGTAGAATAATATAAAAATCCCCAATAAAAACCCCAGCACATCCCCCATCAGGCCAGGCCAGCTTGCTCAAATAGGTAGGTCTTCAGACCGCGTCGGAAGGAGCGGAGGTTGGGCGCCATCCGGAGCTCAACCGGCAGTTGGTTCCATAGCTCCGGGGCACCCACAGAGAAGGACCTCCCCCTGGGGGCCACCAATCGACATTCTCTGACCGGTGGCACCCTGAGGAGGCCCTCTCTGTGGGAACGCACAGGGCGGAGGGAAGTTGATGCCGGCAGCAGGTGATCCCCGAGGTACCCCGGACCCATGCCATGTAAGGACTTGAAGATCATAACCAAAACCTTGAATCTCACCCGGAAGACAACTGGTAACCAATGTAGCTCGCGGAGCAAAGGTGTAACATGGGAGTACCGGGAAACTCCCAAGACAACTCTCGCAGCTGCATTCTGTACCAGCTGGAGCCTCCGAGTGGTCTTCAAGGGAAGCCCCATGTAAGTTAAGTTCTAGTTCAGTGATGACCAACCTTTTAGAGACCGAGAGCCCAAATCACAACCCCAAACCCACTTATTGATCGCAAAGTGCCAGGGCTGCATAACCATTGTGGTGCCTTTGGGGGGGGGGCAACTGAATGGGCAGGGCTGCGGTTGTCACGGCAGACTGGGTGGGTGTGGCTGGGATGGGCATGGTCACCTCAATGTTGCTCATGGGGGGGGACGCCTGTGGGGGCCAGGCAGGGTTGGGGGAGATCCAGGGGGTCTCTGGCAGGTGGGGCGATGGGCAGGAGGACCAGCACAGATGGAGAAGAGGCACGCAATGCCCATAGTGAACCACTGATTTGCTTAACGGCTGTCACAAAAGAAGGCTGAAAAATGTTGGGTGGGTCACACGACCGAACCATTTTACAACAGTCAGTAGTTACGACCATGATAGGCAAGTTCCATTCCGGTCGTAACTCGAGGACTTCCTATTTTTCATCCCTTCCTTTCCCATTCCGGCCAGAAACGCAACTCTCTCCTCAAGAGTTAATTTTACCACTTTGACAGTTGTAGCTGTGATAGGTCTGGTGGCTTCCACCGAATCAACCGTCACCCTGTCGGAAGTCTCCAACTTGTATTGTTTTCGGAATCGCTGCTTCAGTTCTTCTACGGTGAAATTGAGCTTGGCGTAAGAAACAGAATTATTCTGAGGGGAAAGAAAAGAGGGGGGGAAAAGAATCCGTGATGATGTCTCAGGGATAGTCCTTGACTTATGACCAATTGCTTAGCAAGTGTTTGAAGTTCCGACAGACCTACCTGGGGGAGACAGATTGTCCTCGACTTACAACCATTCGTTTAGTGACCATTTGAAGTTACAACGACACTGTGACTTAGGACCGTTTTTCACACTTATGACCGTTGCAGCATCCCCATGGTCATGTGATAAAAATTCGGATGCTTGGCAACTGACTCATATTTATGTCGGTTGCAGTGTTCCGGGGTCTGGCAGCAAAATCAATGGGCAAGCCAGATTCACTTTACAACCGTGTTATTAACCTAACCATTGCACCGTGGCAAGAAATGTCATAAAACGGGGCAAAACTCACTTAACAACTGTCTCGCTTAGCAACAGCTATTTTGGGCTGAAGTGCGGTTGTAAGTTGTACTTATGACGCAGATTCCAAATTCCAAGGCTGCCCCTCCCCAGAGTCATGTGATCACACTTTGGGCACTTGGCAACTGAGCTGCATGTATTCAACTCCCAGAATTCCCTAGCCAGCATGTCTGGTTCAGGAATTCTGGGAGTTGAAGTCCACAGGTTGCCATAGTTGCCCACCCCTGGCTAGGATATCTGAAACGAGTTTCACTGAAGCGTGAGGAAGAGTTGACGGTCATTTGGTGGAGATGGTCAGATGGCTGTGCATGGGTGCAAAAGAGGAAAAACTCAGAATCAAAGGCAAAAAATTAATAATAATGCCTCAGCTGAAGGCAGGCAAATCGTGCTGGTTTATTTATTTTTTAAAAAAAGAAGACACCCTCAAGTCAAGCTTAATTCCTGGCTATTACCCCACACTGCAACGGCAACAGGCAGAGCAGGAGATTTTAAACCTAACCTATGATGGGTCTCCAACCCAAGGACATAAATGGGACAGGATGGTATGGTATAGCATAGTATGGCACAGGATAGGACAGGACAGAATATATCAAATGGAGTGGAGTGGAATGGAATAGAATAGAATCATTATTTAGAATAGAATAGAATGGAATGGAATGGAATAGAATCTTTATTGCGAATAGAATAGAATAGAATAGAATAGATTGGAATGATATAATAGAATAGAATAGAATAAATTGAAATGAAAGAATAGAATAGAATAGAATAGATTAGATTGGAACGATAGAATAGAATAGAATAAATTGGAATGATAGAATAGAATAGAATAAATTGAAATGAAAGAATAGAATAGAATAGAATAGAATAGAATAGAATAGAATAGAATAGATTGGAATGATAGATAGAATAGAATAGAATAAATTGGAATGATAGAATAGAATAAATTGAAATGAAAGAATAGAATAGAATAAATTGAAATGAAAGAATAGAATAGAATAGAATAGAATAGAATAGAATAAATTGGAATGATAGAATAGAATAGAATAAATTGGAATGATAGAATAGAATAGAATAAATTGAAATGAAAGAATAGAATAGAATAGAATAGAATAGAATAGAATAGAATAGAATAGAATAGAATAGAATAAATCGGCCAAGCATGATTGGACACACAAGGAATTTGTCTCCAGTGCATAAGCTCTGAGTGTACGTACAAACAACAAAGTGATGTCATAGATCACAAATCATAATTACAATCATAAATCATACAATCAACAAGAGTGATTGTAGCAGAGTGATGGCATGGGGGGGGGGGGGAGAAAACACTACCTATAAAATAAAACCCCTCAGAGGTAGCAAAGACTGCAATTTTACCGTCTTGTAGAATTTTTCCAGGAGCGGCACGGTAGAGGTTGGAGGGGAAAAGAATTGTGGCTGGAAGTCTGGCTTGACCGTCTGGATGGCCCTGAGGACCATCATGACCTCGTTGTCTTCGTAGGTGGAATCCTTGAAGAAGTTTTGCAAGGAGAAGCCCTCACTTTCCAGTTGTTCGATGCATCTGTTGGAGAGAGCAACAGCTTGAGCTTCCGGACAGCGTGCGTAGCTCTTGCCTTCCAACCATCCGTTTACCACAGCGTTACTAACTTAACAGCTGCAGGTATTCACTGGACAACTGTGGCAAGAAAGGTCGTAAAACGGGACACAACGTGCTTAACAACTGTCTCGCTTAGCAACAGTAATTTTGGGGTCAATTGTGGTCACAAGTCAAGGACAACTGATACAGGAGTCTAAGGGCACGGATACAGGTATTCCTCAAAAGTTACGACTGCAATTGGGATCAGAACTTTCATTGCGAAGGTGGTTGTTAAGTGAGTGGCGCCCTGTTTTATGACGGTTTTGCCGTAGTTGCTAAGCAGATCACCGCAGATGTTAAGTGAATCATGCAGTTGTTAAGTGAATCTGACTTCCCCTGTGAATGTTGCTTGTCAGAAGGCGGATGGGAAGTTTGCAAATAGTGATCACATGACCTCAGGATGCGGCAACTCTTGTAAATTCATGCCAGTTGCCAAGCACCTGAATTCTGATCACATGACAAGAGGTATGCTGTGATGGTCATAAGTGTGAGGACTGGTCACAAGTCACTTTTTTCAGTGCCACTGTAACTTTGAAGTCACTAAATGTTAGTCGAGGACTACTTGCAAATGTAATTAACATAAAAAGAATCTGAGGATGAGAGCTATAGTCATGTAGGCCTGTGTTTCCCAACCTTGGCAACTTTAAGACGTGTGGACATGAAATCCTTGAATTCCCTGGCCTAGCATGGCTGGCTGGGGAATTCTGGGAGTTGAAGTCCACACATCGCAAAGTTGCCAAGGTTGAGAAACACTGGCCTATACCAGGGGGTCTTCAAACTTGGCCCTTTTATGACTTGTGGACTTCAACTCCCAGAATTCCTCAGCCAGCGTGCCTGGCTGAGGAATTCTGGGAGTTGAAGTCCACAAGACATAAAAGGGCCATGTTTGAAGACCCCCTGGTCTAAGGAAACTCTTCAGCATAACTCGCTAATAGCATCTCCGATCAGCCTCAGCAGATGGAATCTGGAGTGAGATCAAGATGAATGGATGGATGGATTCACTGGCAGAAAGATTGTCGTAAAGGTCAACAACATCCTGCAGGCAACCATTTTCAATGTGATATTCTATGGTACCACTCTATGGTAGCAAGGTGAAGTCTGAAGAAGCAGGACAGAAATAACGTTGACAATTTTGAACAATGATACTGTGGAGTATAACAGAATAACAAGAGTTGGAATGGACTTTGGAGGTCTTCTAGGGCCAACCCAGTGCCCAAGCAGGAGACTTTAACCTTTCTAGACAAATGATACCACTCTAATGGAAGAAAGTGAAGAGGAACTAAAGAGCCTCTTGTTGCAGGTGAAGAAGGAGAGTGCAAAAGTTGGGTTGAAACTTACCATTAAGAAAACCAAGATCATGGCATCTGGCCCTCTCAATTCCTGGCAAATAGATGGGGAAGAAATGGAGGTAGTGACAGATTTTATTTTCCTGGGCTCCAAGATCACTGCAGATGGGGACTGTAGCCAAGAAATTAAAAGACGCTTGCTCCTGGGGAGGAAAGCCATGGCAAATCTAGACAGCACACTAAAAAGCGGAGACATCACCCTGCCAACAAAAGTGCGTATAGTCAAGGCTATGGTCTTCCCAGTTGCAATGTATGGCAGTGAAAGCTGGACCATAAGAAAGGCTGAGCGCCAAAGAATTGAAGCCTTTGAACTCTGGTGCTGGAGAAGACTCCTGCGAGTCCCTTGGACTGCAAGGCGATCAAACCGGTCAGTCCTAGAGGAGATCAACCCCGACTGCTCTTTAGAAGGCCAGATCCTGAAGCTAAAACTCAAATCCTTTGGCCATCTAATGAGAAGGAAGGACTCACTGGAGAAGAGCCTAATGCTGGGAAAGATTGAGGGCAATAGAAGAAGGGGACGACAGAGAATGAGGTGGCTGGATGGAGTCACTGAAGCAGTAGGCGTGAGCTTAAATGGACTCCAGAAGATGGTAGAGGACAGAAAGGCCTGAAGGAACGTTGTCCATGGGGTCGCGATGGGTCAGACACGACTTCGCAGCTAACAACAAGACAAATGGCTGTCCAATCTCTTCTCAAAAGCCTCCAGTGATGGGAGCACCCACAACCTCTGAAGGCAAGGAGATTCTTGAGAATCCCACAGACTGCCTAGGAAGCAACCCAGTGGATCACAGAACATATCAATCCAAACTTCTCATCCCATCAACCAGGCTCAAATTATCCTAGTTTGAACACATCACAAGCCCATAAAGCTGGGAAAGAAAGAAGGAAGAAGATGAAAAGGACGAACAGGAACAAGAGGGATGGAACTGATTTACAGTGGCGACGGGTTGCACCATCGGAAGGCCAGGTTGGGAACAGATCATCCTGGAGAAGATCGATTTATGGGGTCGCTAAAAGCCAATACCGCTTGAGGGTGCACAATCTATCAATCAAGCTGCGCCAGGCATGCTTCGCCAGCTGCCAGTCAGCCATCCACGGCAGGGGGAGGGGGAGTTGTGGGATGCTTTTGGGGGTGGGGTGGGGGGTGGCGTTACCCTAAAGGGACTCGAAATTACTTGTTCCAAGGTCACACCACGGAATGCAGCACCATCCAGCCTGCCAAGCTGGGGACTGTTACCAAAACTGTTTGAATGTAATTGGACAGTTGGAGATAACCAGGGAAGGGAAGATGGGAAGAAGGGAAAAGTTAACCAGATGCTTTGGGCGTGAAAACTCAGATCCGGCTTTGCTACACTGCAATCACTTGGCTCTAGTAAAGTGTACTCTTGTTAACAGTGGGTTCAGGAGGCTCTTTTCTAACTTACCAAGCTGGGATGGCTCAATCGATCAATCACTCAATCAAAGTTTGTGGTGAGTGGTTGAGATTTCCACCCCAAGGAAGCATTTGAGATGTGCTTTGGCCTCTCCACTTGCCACAGCTTCCTTGATGTAGTTTAAAATATCATTCATTCCCCTCCTCCCACGGTCTAGGATTGATTATGTGCTATCAAGTGGTTTCCACTCCTAGCAACCACATAAATACTCTCCTTGACGTTCTACGATTATCCTAAGATTAATGGATAAAAGGTTGACCAGAGGACAGTAGCATTTTATTTATGGACTGCTCCAAGTGATTTATCTCGCAGGAGGTTTGCGACTATAATTTTATCTATAGACGGTTTTTTATCAAGGCTGATCTTTTGTTAACAGGATTCAACGCTGAGTAATTTTTCGGCGGCATTTCAACTAGGGAAGGGCATTTTCTCTTTTGAGAATTGCTCCCAGGGCATTCTCCGTGGTTCTCCGTCAGCACTGCAGATTGTCAGGAGCTAATCTGATGCTTGCATGGTCTGGAGGCACCTCTCACAATTCCCCAGGGAGTCAATCAATCAGTCAATCCGAATAGAGCTGGAAGGGACCTTGGAGGTCATCTAGTCCAACCCTTTGCTCAAGCAGAAGACCCTACACCCTTTCAGACAAGTCTCTTCTTAAAGACACCCAGTGACGAAGCACCCACAACTTCTGGAGGCAAGCTGTTCCACTGATTAATTGTCCTCACTGTTAGGAAGTTTCTTCTTAATTCCAGGTTGCTTCTCTCCTTGATTAGTTTCCATCCGTTGTTTCTTGTCTTGCCTTCTGGTGCTTTGGAAAATGACCTCCTTCTTTGTGGCAGCCCCTCAAATACTGCTATCAAGTCACTCCTGGTCCTCCTCTTTTGCAGGCTAGCCATACGCAAATCCTGCAACCGTTCTTCCTATGTTGCAGTCTCCAGGCCTTTAGTCATCTTATGCTCTCTACATGGGGCTGCCCTTGAGGTCCACCCGGAGACTCCAACTGGTGCAGAATGCAGCCGCGCGAGTTGTCTTGGGAGTTTCCCAATACTGCCATGTTACACCTTTGCTCCGCGAGCTGCATTGACTACCGGTTGCTCTCCGGGTGAGGTTCAAGGTGTTAGTGATGACTTACAAAGCCCTTCATGGCATGGGTCCGGATTACCTACGGCAACACCTGCGGCCGGCGTCAACTTCCCTCCGTCCAGTGCGCTCCCACAGAGAGGGCCTCCTCAGGGTGCCTCCGATCAAAGAATGCCGATTGGTGACACCCAGGGGGAGAGCGTTCTCTGTGGCCGCGCCAGACCTCTGGAACCGCTTACCGGTTGAGCTCCGGATGGCCCCCGACCTTCGCTCCTTCCGGCACGATCTTAAAACTTTCTTTTTCGAACAAGCTGGCCTGGTCTGATGGGATGGGGTTGGGTTTTTATAAATAGTTTTAATTTTAATATGTATTAATTTTATGGGCATAATGTTTAATGGCTTTTTAATTTTTGTATTCTATTTTTATTGTGTATTGCCCTGTTCACCGCCCTGAGTCCTCCGGGAGAAGGGCGGTATACAAATTAAATTATTATTATTATTATTATCTTAGTTGCTCTTCTCAGCACTTTTCCCTAAAGTCTCAACAATTCTTTTTTTTTTTTTTTTTGTGATGTGGTGACCAAAACTGGAGACAGGATTCGAGGTGTGGCCTTACTATGATTTTATAAAGCGATACTAATACTTTACATGACTTTGATTCTATGCCTCTGTTTATGCAACCAAGGAGTGTATTAGCCTTTCTGGCTGCTGCCGCACACGGCTGGCCTCACAACCATTTGTTTAGTTACGACATCACTGAAAAAAGTGACTCATGGCCAGTCCTTGCAATTATAACTGTTGCAACAGCCCCAGGGGTCATGGTGACGCAATCAAAATTTTTACACGCTTACAACTGTCTGTCTGTCTGTATATATGTATGTAGGGACGCAGTGGCTCAGTGGGTTAGGATGCTGAGCTTGTCGATCAGAAGGTCGGCAGTTTGGCGGGTCGAATCCCGAGTGCTGCATAGCAGAGTGAGCGCCTGTTACTCGTCCCAGCTTCTGCCAACCTAGCAGTTCGAAAGCACGTAAAAAAAAAATGCAAGTAGAAAAATAGGGACCGCTACGGTGGGAAGGGAACAGAGTTCCGTGCACCTTTGGCATCTAGTCATGCCGGCCACATGACCACGGAGACGTCCTCGGACAAGCGCTGGCTCTTCGGCTTTGAAACGGAGATGAGCACCGGCCCCTAGAGTCGGAAACGACTAGCACGCATGTGCGGGGGAACCTTTACCTTATATATGTATATATATATATATATTTGTGTGCCTGTGCGTGTGCGTGTGTTTGTGTATGTCCCCTCCCCAGCACGAGTTCAAACAGGAAAAGCATCCCAAGACGATCCTATGCCCAAGAGATAATGTTTCTCAACTACGGCAGCTTGCAGATGTGTGGACCATGCTGGCTAAGGGGATACTAGGAATTAGAAGTCCACCCCTTAAAATTTGCAAGGTGGGGAAACGCTGTTTAAGAGCTCCTTACCTTGAAATGATAAGGGGTTCCGCTTTGATTCGACCCATGCAATTGAGCACAGCCATGTAACAATCCTGATTCGGCTTGAGGTCATTTTCTTCCAGCATAGAAAACAGCCAGCCAATTTTCATCAGCGCACCCTAAGCAGAGAAGGAAAAAGGAATGAAATGCAACCACGGACTCGATCCAGGTAATCTTATCTTACCACCACCACCCACTGCCCCCAGCCCCTAAAAATAAACATAACGCGGTCTAAAATATAAAATGGAGTTCTGCCACCTTGAAAAATTTTTTGAGAATATTCACTGACCGCATTTATATAACACACTAAGCTGTATTGGGGGTTAATCCATGTTGTGTAGACCCAGAAATGTTAGCCCAGAAGCATTTAGTTATAATCAATAATCTCTAGAACAGGGGTCTCCAACCTCGGCCATTTTATGACTTGTGGACTTCAACTCCCAGAATTCCTCAGCCACAAAGAAGAGGCAGTCAAGCTATTCTCCAAAGCACCTGAAGGCAGGACAAGAAGCAATGGATGGAAACTAATCAAGGAGAGAAGCAACCTGGAACTAAGGAGAAACTTCCTGACAGTCAGAACAATTAGGATAGTTTGCCTACTATAGAAGAATGGGTGTTTAAAGTTTCGAATCTTGCAGAAATGTCTAAAATTTCTGCTTATTTGAAAAATCATTCACAGGAAAGATATATTTCAGTTTGGAGGAGATGGATAGATTATATTCAGAATAAATATGGGACTGAAAAGTTCCATTTAGCTTATGAGTAGATTTTAGAGGAATATTGTTATCTTAGTGTTAGTACTTTGTATGTATCTATGTTAAAGGGGAGTTAAAGCACATTATGAATTTGGTTAATTGTATATTATGGATAATTCTTATTTAGAATATGATTATTATAACTATAATCCTGTATTTAGCTCTGGGAAGTGGGGGGGGAAGTGGAGTAGTTTGGGCTGGGGGGGATTTGGGGATATATTGTAAAATCTTGTTTCTGTAAAACTCTTTAATAAAAAAAAGAGAACAATTAGTCAGTGGAACAACCTGCCTCCAGAAGCTATGAATGCTCCAACACTGGAAGTTTTTAAGAAGAGACTGGACAGCCATTTGTCTGAAATGGTATAGGGCCATGGTGGCGAACCTATGGTACGGGTGCCACAGGTGGTATGCAGAGCCCTCTCTGTGGGCACGCACGCCGTCATCCCAGACCTTCAGCTGGGTTTTATAAAACCTTTTCGCTTTAGCTCTCCACCACGTGCAAAAAAAAAAAAGGTTCACTCAATCAATTTCAACTTCGTGCAGGGAAAAAAAAATCTCTCAAAGTTGGAATTGATTGATTGAACTTTTTAGTCCCACCCAGTCTGCCGTTACCACCGCAGCCACACCCACCCAATGGGCCACGCCCACCCGGCACCCAACAATACATAAGTGGGTTTGGGGTTGCAGTTTGGGCACTCGGTTTAAAAAAAGGTTTGCCATCACTGGTATAGGGTTTCCTGCCTCAGCAGGGGAAGCTGGTTTGCTTAACAACTGCCGTGATTCACCTAATGGCCGCAGTGATTTGCTTAACAACCGTGGCACAAAGGGTCGTAAAATCAGGGGCGACTCGCTTAACAAACACCCTGCTGAGCAACAGAAATTCTGATTTTAAAGAGAGAGAGAGAGAGAGAGAGAGAGAGAGAGAGAGAGAGAGAGAAACTGCCATTCTTTGCTTGCTATGCTTCACTAGTCTGCCATAAGTCATGGGGGGAAGAAAAGATGGGGTAACCGACAGTAATCTTCTGCCGTCCCGAGACATCCCAAGGTCCTGGGAATGAAATGCAATGCCTGTCCATCTGCCCAACCATTGCAGGGACAGTTCCAAAGCATCTTCTTCCAACCTGACTGGACAACAGGGGAGTGAAACAGAAAAGGGACACTCAACTAGGGAATATTTGCCCGCAAACTCTTTGATCTGGCTTTGCTCGCCGTAACCTCCGTGGCTCTTAGCAAAAAAACAACCTTTTCGCTACAAACGGGAGCCCAGGGCGTGTTTCTTTCCCAACGGGCTCGAGTCAGCTCAAGCCCGTTGTCTGAGAAGGAGCCCAAAGAAATACCTGCTTGGCATAATGACACATGAGGAGACTGAACATCTGCGTGGTCAGAAACTTCTTCAGCCCCGGGGTATTGTGGAAATATAACAAACACTGCAGAGCTTTCCTCTTCTGGCCCTGGAACAGAGAAGTGTCCATGTAGGCTAAAATGGTCATCCGGATATCATCCTGGAAGACTTTCATTTCTGGAAGCGGCCTTCCGTTGAGCATCAGGACAGGCTCAGCCGAGGCCTTGACAGCAGCAGGAGAAGAAGAAGGAGGAGAAGAAGAAATGGGAGGCAAATTTCTGTCCCGGACCAGGATCCCATTCAAGGCAATGTTGCTGTCCGACTGTGCCTTGGAGCCATCCGCTACAGCTTTCCTGACGGACGCCGGGGAGCACTTGACGGCTTGTTCCACCAGAGTTTTCGAAGAGAGGATGGCTTCCAAGGTCCTGGTGTTCAGGTCCCAACGCTTTGTTTTCTTGGCTTGTTTTTCAATCTTAACTTTGGCCTTCCAAGAGCTCCCTTTGACGGCGAGCCGAGCCTCCGTCGGGACCGGCTTGCCCTGAGCTGTTTGGGGTGCAAGGGTCTTCTGGCCCTGGGCACTCGGAAAGTAACCGAATTTCTTGATCTGACATAGCTGGAGGTTGGGCTTCAGGGTCTCCGATTCGTTGTCTGCCCGGAGTTGCTTCACTCTGGCTTCCAACACTGGAGGGGGGGGAGGGAGGGAGGGAAACAGAACAAAATATATATATTTATTTATTTATTTTATTACATTTATATACCGCCCTTTCCCGAAGGACTCAGGGCGGTTTACAGGGTGATTAAAAACAAAAATACAAAAGTTAAAAACAAATTTTAAAAAATTATATCCGTCCCTGAATAAATAAAACCCCAGTTAAAATTAAAATTAAAATTCTCAGCCTGGGCCAGAGAGCTGGAAGAGCCAGGTCTTCAGGCCCCGGCGGAATGAACGGAGGTCGGGGGCAGTCCTCAGCTCCACTGGCAGCTGGTTCGAGGGCAGGCGCACCCACTGAGAAGGCCCTATCCCTGGGTGTCGTCCGCCGGCAATCTCTTACCGGTGGCACCCTGAGAAGACCCTCCCTGTGGGAGCGCACTGGACGAAGGGAGCTTGATGCCGGCAGCAGGTGTTCCCTCAGATATCCCAGACCCAAGCCATTTAGGGCTTTATAGGTCATCACCAGCACCTTGATGATATGATATGATATGATCCATGACGGTTTAAGCTGAGCCAAAACAAGGATATAACATCAGGTTTTTTTTCAGGGCTGTTGTATCTTCAAATGGCTACTTAAAAACTAAAGGACCTGATGGTTACAGGTAATCCTCGACTGAGGACTATCTGTTTCATGACTGTTCAAAATTACAACAGTACTGGAAAAAGCAAATTGTGACTGATCCTGAGGCACTTTTGACCATCAGAGCATCCCACAGTTACGTGATGATAATTTGGGTGCTTGGCAACCAATATGTATTTACAATGTTTGCAGCAACACGAGATTGCCATTTGAGACCTTCTGGTTGGGGGGGGGGGTGTTTCCAACAAATAAAGTCAATGTAGCAAGCCAAATTCAGAGTGTGCTGCAGCTGCCAAAAAAGCCAACACAGTGCTAGGCTGCATTAACAGAGGGAGAGAATCAAGATCACGTGAAGTGTAAATACCACTTTACAACGCCTTGGGAAGGCCACACTTGGAATACGGCATCCAGTTTTGGTCACCACGATGTAAAAAAGATGTTGATATTCCAGAAAGAGTGCAGAGAAGAGCAACAAAGATGATCAGGGGACTGGAGGCTAAAACATATAAGGAACGGTTGCTGGAATTGGGTATGTCTAGTTTAATGAAGAGAAGGATGAGGGGGGACATGATAGCAGCCTTCCAATATCTCAGGGGCTGCTCCAAAGAAGAGGGAGTCAAGCTATTCTCCAAAGCCCCTGAAGGCAGGACAAGAAGCAATGGATTAAAACTAACTAAAGAGAGAAGCGACCTAGAACTAAGGAGAAACTTCCTGAGAGTGAGAATAATTAACCAGTGGAACTACCTGCCTCCAGAAGTGGTGAATGCCCCAACACTGGAAGTTTTTAAGGAGAGACTGGACAGCCATTTGTCTGAAATGGTATAGGGTTTCCTGCCTGAGCAGAGGGTTGGACTAGATGACCTCCAAGGTCCCTTCCAACCTCATTATCATTATTATTATTACATATAGAGGCAGTCCTCAACGTACAACATTTCATTTAGGGAAAAGTCAAGGGGGAAGCCAGATTCATTTAATAGCCCTGTGATTTAGCTTCACCACTGCAGTGATTTGCTTAACAACCGTGGCAAGAAAGGTCGTACAACGGGGCAAAAACTCAACCACCATCTCATTTATCGACAGAAACTTTGGGCTCGGTTGTGGCCGTAAGCTGAGGACTACCTCCATTCCTTTCGGCTGCTCAATAGTTACTCGCACTGCCAGCGCACCAATCACTGCAGCCGACGCATCAAAGACACAAGACATCCAGTTCCGAATACGAACCGCGTGTAATTATCTGCAGACGTTTTATTTTTATTCTTTTTTATTGCCTTACCCTCTAACAGCTCCACCTGCTCATGTAACCATAGTTTCCTGGTTTCTTCTTTTACCCTGGTCGAGTAACATCTCATCCCAACGCGGAGGCTCCCTAAAAATGAGAGAAGGCCGATTGTCATGGGAATCGGTTACAAAGAGAACAAGCCAACATCTCTTCTTCCCTCTTGGACTTCCCAGGCAATGGAGTCTAGGAGCAAGGCAAGCAGTTACTAAAGAAGAGCAGGCATCCTCCAGTTGTAAAACACCCTCCACAACATAGTTCCACTGGTGCGACGGACTTTCTGTCGCCGAGATTGTCTGTTTTATTTTCCGAAGCGTTTGAGAAAACCGTTCCAGCGTTTCGAAAATCCAAAGGGTTGTTACTTCCTTTACTGGGATTGGATTTCCTTTCTTCTTCTGTACTCCTCCTCTCCACCCTTCTTCTCCTTTCGCCCCTTCCTCTCTAGTCACTTCTCCCTTCCTCTCTCCTTCCCTTTTCTCCCTTCCTTCCTTCCCTTCTATTCCTCTTTCGCCCCTTCCTTTCTTTCCTTTCTCTCTCTCTAGTCACTTCTCCCTTCCTCTCTACTTCTTTTTTTCCTTTTCTTCCTTCCCTTCCTTCCTTCTCTCTTCCCATCCTTCCTCTCTCCCATATAATTTCAGAAGATGCACTATTTTTTTTATTTTTTTTAATTTTAATTCCATTTATATCCCGCCCTTCTCCGAAGACTCAGGGCGGCTTACAAGCTTAGCAGCAGCCTTCATTCTATGTATATGCCTGCTTATTAGGGCTTTCACACACCCCCCAAGCGGCATTATTACAAAGTCAGCTTAATTGCCCTCAACAATCTGGGTCCTCATTTTACCTACCTCGGAAGGATGGAAGGCTGAGTCAACCTTGAGCCTGGTGGGACTCGAACCTGCACTAATTGCAGGCAGCTGGTGTTACTTAAGGAGGCATTAGCCCATTGCTCCACCAAGGCTAATTGATAAGGCAGACAAAGAAAAGATGCTGTATATATATATATATATATATATATATATATATATTGCTGCTCCATGTTTCTACTTATCCATTGTGTTAGTTTCAGGGCGGGTTTTTATATCATTGTTTGCATCGCTGGTTCTCAACCTTTTCTTCACCACGGGTCCCCTTTTAAATATCTTTTGTGGCCACAGACCATGGCCACGGACCACCAAGACTTAACTTAAAAGATTTAAAACATAACATTCCTCCAAGCCTTTCCGGATCTGTGATGACAGTGTGACGCCCCACCGCCCCCCAGGGAACCACAGGTTGAGAAGCACTGGTTTACATAACAATTCTACCGGTATTTTGGATTTTGTAAGGCCTTTACTATATATCACCCTGAGAACCTCTTTTTCTGGATGTTTCAGATGTGCAATCAACCCATTTATTCCATCGGCCTGTTTCAGGTTGGCAGGGGGGAAGCATATAAGCCTGACAAAGCAAGCAGTGGAAAAGGAGCACGTGGCCTCTTCTGACTTGCAAAGAAAGCATTTCAGATCTGGCAAAATTTGATTTATTTATCGGGCTCAAGACTGCTTAATTCGGTTGGGGATGGCGCTCCAGAACCTGAAGAGGTTCTTTTTCATAGGTAAGACAGAAAATCCAAGGATGAGCAGTTTAATCCATTACATCAATCTTTCCCCAACCTTCAGAAGGATGGGGGAATCAGTTTCTCCCTATTTCAGGAAAGTAAAACATCTTCTTAATGGCCATATTCACACCTGCCTTTCTCGATTGCAATAAAACATCTCATCCAATATGCAACCCCAATCCTAAGAGAAGTCCAAACCGAGTTTAGGATACTCTATAAACAGGGGTCTTCAAACTTGGCCCTTTTATGACTTGTGGACTTCAACTCCCAGAATTCCTCAGCCAGCATGCCTGGCTGAGGAATTCTCCACAAGTCATAAAAGGGCCAAGTTTGAAGACCCCTGCTCTATAAACGTACCTGTTGCAGCTTTTACTGACCAGGTGGTATCTAAAACAATAACACCAATTCAAAAATTTTTAAAAAACAGTTCATCAATTTATTTCTTTTTATTAAATGTATAACCTAGTACTAATGTTAAGTGGTGGGAGGGAGATACAGGGCCCTGCACTTTTCTTCATTAGGGAGGGGAATGGATTTCATTGGGGGAATTGTGGGAAACAACAGGTAGTTCTCGACTTACATTCATTTGGTGAGTGTTTGAAGTTACAACAGCATTGGAAAAAGTGGCTTATGACCGTTTTTCACACTTACAACTATTGCAGCATCCCCATGATCACATGATCAAAATTCGGACCCTTGGCAACTGGCATGGATTTATGACAGCTGCAGTGTCCCGGGATCACGTGATTCCCTTTTCCCACCTTCTGACAAACAAAGCCAATGTGGAAGCCAGATTCACTTAAAAAGCGTGTTACCAACTTAACAACTGCCCTAATTCAGTTATCCACTATGGCAAGAAAGGTCGCACAATGGGTCCTAAACTCACTTTAACAACGGTGTGGCTTAGTAAGGGAAATGTTAGTTTCAACTGTGGTTGAGGACAACTTGCAAGTCAAATAACAGGCAAGATCTCCCTTGAGCCTTGACTCCTGAACTCCTCAGGGACATCGTGTGTGGGCAGGTTTCTTAGCGTCAGCACAGAAGTGGCTGAATCCCGAGGCATCTAATTCAACTTCCTCCTCCAGGCAGCCTCCATGGATCTCTTGGTGGTCTCCCGTTCCAGCACCAACCCGGGCCAACCCGATCGACGAAAGGCTGTCAACCAAGAAGGCCAGGGAAGGCACCCACAGTTCAAGGTGTGCATATTTGCGTCCCTATTAACCACCACCACCCCCAAAAAGAGGGGAAGGGTGGCGAGTTCAAATCCACCCGCCCCCAGTCGGGCAAAGCGCCCTTCCCCAAAGATCCGGGTCGAGGTGAAAGGTTCCCGTGAGGAATCCCCCATTCACTACTCAACCCGCCCCACAGGCCCCACACCGACCTGTGCCCCACAGCAGCGTCCCTTGCAGCTTCAGCATCGGTTCACCCCGCTGCCCTCTGCATCTTACCGCCTGGCCGAGAAAGCACGCATGCTTAGTCATCTATTGCGCACGCGCGACGCTCTGCGCCTGCCTGGAGGACCCGGTCTCTGTGGTCCTCCCGCCATCCAATGGGCAGCCCGCTCGGTTGGCCGCGAGGGGATTGGGAACGACCAATCTTTGGAAGGCGTTGTGGGCGCCTAGAGATAGGAAAAAGGAAGAGAGGGCCGTTGCTGGTAGCCTCAGCGATCCATCGCGGGGTTCGTATGCAGCATTTTTTCCCCTCCCTTTCGTGTCGTTTTGTAAGCCGCTCAGTGCCTTTTACGGGGTCTTATGAATCCTATGCAGTTTAAGAAATCATTAAAACAAACATAATGAGTCAATTAAATAGCATTAGAGGGTGGGATTTTGTAAAAGTTTTTATTTTACTTTTACAGGGTTTGCCAAGTGTAAGCAAATTGGTAGCCTACAGGTATTACACCTGTTAAATTTATACAGCTGCCCATCTCGCTGCTGTGACTCTGGAGAGCTATTTATTTATTTATTAAATTCATATGCTGCTGCCCATCTTGCTATCAAGTGCTCTAGGCCGCTTTCAAGACAAAAAAGAGAACGTAAATCATCAATATGTTAAAACGATAAATGTTAACATTAAAATATAAAATTGAAAGGAATAAAAGTATGATTCAGAAATTTCTAATGAGTCTAAAGGTTGAAGCAGAAGCCAACTGAAGATCAGAAATAATATTTTATCTAAGTATTGACAGGTAGAAATGTGAAAAGCAGAAGTTACAAATTGTAAGAGGAAATATCAGAAACAACTATAGGAGACGGACTGTGGTAACAGAAAATTAGATGGTGAAAGATAGGATATGGACCAGGGGTCTTCAAACTTGGCCCTTTTATGACTTGTGGACTTCAACTTCCAGAATTCCTCAGCTAGGCACGCTGGCTGAGGAATTCTGGGAGTTGAAGTCCACAAGTCATAAAAGGGCCAAGTTTGAAGACCCATGATATGGACAAAGGGGCTTCCTGGAACATGGGAAGGACAGAGGTTTTAGGCGGTCTGGAAAGTTTATCGGATGATTAGGGAAGAGGCATTGAGTGTCACAGGGGAGGGGGGAATCTGCGTCGGGGATAGGATATAAAAATGTGTCAAACAGCTCTGTAAGGTGTGGCTGAAGTGTGTGTGTTTCAGTCCACTAAGCCTTTGCAAACGCTTCTTTTGAAATAAAACTTTGTTGCTGGAATTCCAAGTGAGTTTGTTTTGTTTTGGATCTTGAGCCACCTTCCAAACAAAAGCAATACAAAGTCAACCACAAAAATTAGAAAGAAATAACTAAAACTGGAGACTAAAAAGCAGATTGGGCTCTTCCGATCATTTCTTCATAAAGTTTAACCACTGCCCTTTATTTGTATCCCACCTGTAGGAAGTCAACATTCCCCCCCCACACCAAAGGAGGATTTCCTAGGATCAATTCATTCACTTTTCTCCACTACCAGGAAAACAAGTCTGGCACTCCCTCCAACAGTTAAGTTTTATGAATGAGATACTTTTGTATCTATTGTTGTGATTCAGGGTCAGCCTGTGGGTTCGGCAGTTGGGTCCAACGACTCAGAGGAGGAGGGGGGTGTTGAAGACCTTGCTGAGGGGGTTGAAGATCTTGCTGATGAGAGCCCTCAGCCAGGCCCCTCCCACTTGGTCACCACGGAGACCCAGCTGTGTGAGCCTGACAGTGTGGATGAAGATGACCCACAGCTGGCCCTGTTCAAGGATGCCCAACGCAGGAGGCAGTCAATTAGGAGTAAACAGAGGAAGGCAATGGGGCTCCTCGGAAGGAGGCAGAGAGAAGCCACGCCCTGAACTCTATATAAGGGGAATGTGTGGGAGGGCTGGTTTGCTGAAGGCAACCGCTTGGATAGTTCATGTTTCTTAAAGCTCCTGTTTCTTGGTTTGTCTTGTTCTGTTTGTTTTTGTGGTAATAAATTTGGCAGGCTTTATTCCAGCCTCTTGCCGTTTGTAAAGGGGTTGTCCCTGCTTTTGCTGCAGGGCCGGTAGCAGGCTGGTACAGAACATCTATTGAGAAAACTGGAACATTCTGTTGTATCCATTTACAGAAAGCCAGACAGCTCCATTCACAAACAAAATGCCCTCAGGTACAGCCCCCACACAAAGCCGAAGCTGATGGGATTATAAAAGTAGAAAAACAAAGACTCCTAAAATCTACATTCTCCGCCCAGCTCCAAGGACAGGGCATGACCTCCCAGCCACAATGGTTCCCAGGCAACAATAATTAGAATACTAAAAGGGCACACTCAAGCAACTGTACATTTCGCAATAAACAGGCATCTCAAACACAAAGCCCCAAAGAATGTATGAAAACCGACCTACTCTCAACTCCCATTTTGTCAGCCATCCCAGAAACATACTGTTGTCACAAGTTTCTGGCTACCAGAGACCTTCTTTCCTGTAGCCTCCATTTTATTTTCAGCGTCTTTCAGCTGGCTTGGAACCGGACCTGATTTTTCTTCCCACACACCTTTATTACTTTTTATGAGTAATTCAAGGGGAGGGGGGCAAACATATCCAACACACTTTCCTCCTCATTTTCCTTACTACAGGGATCTTCAAACTTGGCCCTTTTATGACTTGTGGACTTCAACTCCCAGAATTCCTCAGCCAGGCACGCTGTCTGAGGAATTCTGGGAGTTGAAGTCCACAAGTCATAAAAGAGCCAAGTTTGAAGACCCCTGCCTCACTACAACAACCCTGTGAGGTGACTTGGCTGAGAAAAGAATTGGCCCAAAGTCACCAAGCAGGCTTTCACGCCTAAGGCGACACTTGAAATCAACCTCTCTGATTTTCCAACCTGGTGCCTTAACTAAACCAAACTGGCTGCTATCCTGATTATCTTCCCAATCCTATGTATTAGCACTATGGAAGAAAAGGCAGAGAATCTTGTATCTTTTTCCTCCTCTTTGGATGTGGACTTTAGTTCTACATTCAATTTTATTTCTGCATTTCCATTTCTGTTCATTTTTTGTGGAATGCTGTTTCTGTCTAATATGTTCTTTAATATGTTCATTAACTGGGCTTTTAACCTTTTTAGTTTAAAATATCCTTGGCCAATTGACCACTTGTAGAAGAGACATTAGGATAGTATTGCCTGTGATCTTACTTTAGCTATGGGGATGCAGTGGTTAGCCTGCAGTATTATAGGTTAACTCTTCCCAGCAGTTCAATCCTCACCGGCTCAAGGTTGATTGAACCTTCCATTTTTCAGAGGTTGGTAAAATGAGGACCCAGATTGTTGGGGACAAGATGCTGACTCTGCAAACTGCTTAGAGAGGGCTGTGAAGCACCGTGAAGCAGTATATAAGTCTAAGTGCTATTGCTATTGTATTCTAATAAGACTGCTAATTGAGTGACTTTGGATGATCTTGGTAATTAACAAGTATGATTAACATAATTAACAAGTACACTTAATTAAGAGTGTTGAAAGAAAAATCTTCATTACGGTCCAGTCCAAGCCAGGAATAATCAACATGGAGACTGTTTTAGAAAGAAGGTTGTAGTTTATTGAAGAGGAGAGCCAGATAGAAAAATGGCTCTGGGGAAAAAAAGTGACCACATGTAGTAGGGAGTGGGTTTTTATACCTTCTAGGGCTCTTGAGGTTGTTTCTTGTTCCTGTTTGAGGCTTTGTATTTCCTGTGTCATGTACTTTGACCTGAGTCTGAGCGTGCGCCTTTGGCATTGGTGGATTAATCCTATTATGTCCTGTTTTAGAATTTGGGTGGGGGTATGTAGATTTTAAGGATCTTTGTATTCCAAATTTCTTCAGTTTCTAGCTGGAAGGCTTCAACCTTTCTGAAAGGATTATTGAATTTGCATTTCTAAAAGCTGGCCTCTGCCTAGGCCAGGGGTCTTCAAACTGGACCCTTTTATGACTTGTGGACTTCAATTCCCAGAATTCCTCAGCCAGCATGCCTGGCTGAGGAATTCTGGGAGTTGAAGTCCACAAGTCATAAAAAGGCCAAGTTTGAAGACCTCTGGCCTAGTGGCTGGGGCTGATGAGTGTTGGATTTTTTTTTGATGTGAGGGATTGTTGGTTCTAGGGATCTTTATCTTTCTAATCAATCCCAGCTTCCTGGCTCCAATCTTTCTGACAAGATTATCACATCTGCATTTCTGCAGATCTGGTTTCTGTTTGGGGCAGAGACTCGGAGTGGGGTGGGTTGGTTTCTGCCTTTTAGATTTTTTGAGGAAATATAATATTCTACCTCTTAATATTTCCCAAAATATTTCTTTCTCTGGATTCTTCCCACCATAGCATAGAAACCTAAATCACCCTCAGAGAATAGACTGAACTCTTGGGAAGATACTACACACACACCTTGATTCCAGGTATCCCAAAGATGCTTTTTTCACAAGGCAGTTTCAGGTGTTCATTTGCAGTCACATGTAAACATTTTTGACCAGCAGACAGGGTGCACTTATAATTTTCACTTATCACCACGCTTATCTCATAAGCCTCAAATCCTCAACCAATCTCTCTAGCATTTGCCCTACCTCTCTGTTCATTGCCATTTTTTGCTGCTTTAGCAAATGCCAATCTTCCACCTTCTTGCCAGAACTACCTTATGGGATAATTTTTAAATATATAATATATTACATTTGGAATGAAAAAAAATGTGCTGGGTCGTGGGGAGAGAGAGAGAGAGAGAGAGAGAGAGAGAGAGAGAAAGAGAGAATTCGAGTGCTTTGCTGCCATCTAGTGGATGTGCGCATTTTGGCAGCCACCAGATAGTTTAACAATCTAAAGTACGTGCTCGTGCTGCCTAACGGCTGGACCAAACAAATTAGGATGCGGTTCTTTCGGATTAGCTCGCTGAGCTGCCAATCACGGTAGGCCTCAGCCAATTGACGACCGCGTTCGAGGAGGCGAGCGAGGAAGGCGGCACCAGCCCCCTGTTGCGGCACGCAACCCCGCCCGCCGACGGCCTTCCATTGGTCAAACGGTTAGAGAGGCGTTCTTGACCGGTGGCATTGGGCGGGGCCAACGAAGGGGAGCCATCTTGTGATTGGCCGTGGTGGGGAGGCCGAGGGGTGTGAAAGGCAGATTAAAGGAGGAGCTGCCAGACCTGCCGCTGAGATGAGTTTGCGGCATTTCGCTTCCAGGACGCTTCTTTGTGGGTTCTTAGTAGGGCGCGGCCTCACAAGAGTGATGGTAAGTTGCGAATGGGAGTGGGTCTCCCGGAGAGTACGCTCTAGTCATTGGCGGTGTTCTCTATGGTCGGACCATAGAGCGGTCGCCCTGAAGGGCTACGTTGGGTCTCCTTGGAGGACCCAAATAATCTTTTTGGGGAGCCCCTGGAGGACTTGCCCTCTAATCCCTTGAAGTCGACGCTTTTACAACTTCTCTTCCAACGAATGTAATTTTCCCCAAACCTTCGGCTAGCTAGGACGAGGCTTGGGATCAGTAAAATGTCATGTGGATGTTTCCCTGGGGAACCATGAATTTTCATTGATTTTTGTTATCATAGTGTGGGTTTGGGGGTGTGTTTATTGTTTTGGGGGTGCCTGGGGTAGTTACGTAAGGGTGGTTATTTTAAGTTTTGTAATGTAAATAAGATACGATGTAATGTAGCAGAGGTCATCCTTGCAGGTGAATTGGACCACAATTCCCAAGAGCTCTTTGAAAACCATGCTTTTTTCCCCCATAATACTTCGGGTGGGCAAGGACATACAGGTAGTCCTCAATTTATGACCGCAACTGAGCCCCAAATTTCTGTTATTAAGTGAGACATTTGCTAAATGGGTTTTGCCCCATTTTACGACCTTTCTTGCCCCAGTTGTTAAAGTGAATCGTTGCAGTTGATAAGTTATTAACACGGTTGTTAAGTGAATCTGCCTTCCCCCATTGATTTTGCTTGCCAAAAGGTGATCACATGACCTTGGTCATAAGTATGAACCAGTTGCCAAGCAGCTGAATTTTGATCACATGATCACAGGGCTGCTACAAAGGTGGTAAGTATGAAAAATAGTCACGTCACTTTTTTTTAGTATCCTCCTCGCTTTGAATGGTCACTAAATGAACTGTTGTAAGTCGAGGAATACCTGTATTTGGGCTTCGGGGTTACTGCTTTTCTAGAGCTGCTTGCCTGCCCCAACTGCGATAAAGTAATGTTTTTTGGGCATAAATTTCATTATAGTATGGAAGCATGAAACAGAGAGCTACCCCTTCCAGAACGGTGGTTGTAATTTTAAATGGATGTCTTTAGATACCTTTCAGAGATAAAATCATAGTCTTAATTGTTTATATTAAAAGAGTGCTCTGGGCTTATTGGAGCTCCTTAGAGAACAGTTCTTATGGTAGCTGAAAAAAACAGCTGCAGCTGAGAGCCCTTGGGGTAGATTAAGGTAAATTACAGGTGTGCAAATGCATTTAAACGTCTACTCTAAACAGTTTGGGCAGGCAGGTTGGTTTTTAAATTTTAGTTAGGGACAAGGGCCCAAAAGATGGGATCTACTGAGCCTTGGCTCAAAGACCAGTGTCTCAACAGAATGTCTTTCATGGGTTACATCAGGGGTCTTCAAACTTGGCCCTTTTATGACTTGTGGACTTCAACTCCCAGAATTCTTCAGCCAGCAAAGCTGGCTGAGGAATTCTGGGAGTTGAAGTCCACAAGTCATAAAAGGGCCAAGTTTGAAGACCCCTGGGTTACATTATCAGCTGTGCAAACCATAGGAGCAATTCTAGGAGAGTCCCCGAGAGTGGGTGGCCATATAAATTCTCTGAAATAACAAATAAAGACTACAGAAACTTCTTGGATGAGAAGCAAAATGTTTTTCAAGGGGGGAAAAAAAGCCTGCCTTTTGGGTCAGCTATGACAATGTTTGAGAATCTCCACCAATGATTAAAACAGGCTCACAAAGAACTATTATGTCAATCCTCCTTGCTTTGCCCCTAGGGCTAGTTAGATAAATCAGGATTTCACAGCTCTTCCAAAGCCTGCCAGGATCCTACAGACTGAGGTGGAGATATTCCATAGGACTGGAGTGGCTACTGTTTAAAGAGCCTGCCTACTCCACATTTTTGTCCCTTTGTATTATAGCCACCTTTTGAAAAACTTTCTGCCTTTCTACTTCCACAGCCTGATTCTGTAAACCAACTCTAGTTGGCTGTTTCTTTACTATAATGAATTTTACACCCCAAAATTAGTGCTTCTGAATGTGGAAGCTCAGTCTGAGCTAGTACCCTATCATGCCTATAAAGTAAGCCATGGCTAAGAGTTGATAAGAATCTTGTTTTGAAATTTCTTTGAGCTGCTGACTTCCTGGTGGAAGCAGTTCAGTGTCGCTTTAAGTAGTCAAAAGCAGCTTCACTCAAGGCTGCCTTTTGTGAAAACTTCCATGCAGTGGAAAATATCTGCAACTCAGGGTTGAACTGTGGAGTCCTTGGTGCTCTCTGAGCTTGGTGGTTTGTTTGCAGATGTTTCATTACCCAACTCAACTCGGTAACATCACAAGGGCTAGCAGTGAGTGCAATTTGCTCTCAATTTGTATTCTAGTGGCTTGCTCTGTCGGTATTTACTAGTTACCCAACTAGTTAACATCATTAATGCACGTGAGTGTGTGCGCTCCCTTTTTGCATACAATAGTTTGCCCACCTTGGAGGGAGGTGGGTTTCTCCTTGATCATTCCTTGGTTGGGGAAATTGCATTTCTACACCATTTAAAAGAGATTCTAAAAAGCCCTGAAGAGAACAAAAAGGCTAGAGAACAAACACCCAGATAAGCAGAGTTTAACAACAAACAAACAAGTAGAAAACAATAGCTTAATCAGTCAAGCTCAGCACCAAGGATTCCTCTTAACCCAGTTAAGCTGTTGCTTTGTTCCACATTGAATAAATGTTAGAACTACACAAAAGCAGCTCTTTGAGCCGCAGTGATGTCCTCCTCCTATCTGGTGGAATGGGAAAGATTGTGGTTCTGCCCAGAAGATGCCATGTAGGCTGAACCCTGAAGAGTTGCAGCCTCAGTACATTGGTGGGGGTGGGGAGGGCCAGTTGGAGAAGGGAAGGGCCAGCAATGTTCTTGCCAAGATTAAAGCAAGACCTTTTCAAGAATTATTTCTAGCCTTCCCTTTAATGTTAACATGAAGCTCCGAGTTAATTTGTAAACATTAAATGTAATTGGGATTTGAGGTTTATGCTCAGGTGTAATGTTATTTTTTTTTTCATATTCTAACCTTCCTCCCAGCTGGGTAAGATCCCAGCGTCACCAAATATAACCTATTAAGAGCTATTTGGCCATTATGGCTAATAGCTGCAGTAATGCATTTTTTTTAAAAAAAAAACAACTTTGCTTCCTCTTCCTATTACGGCTTGTAGTAGCGAGTACAGGTAGTCCTCAGCTTACGACCACAATCAACCCCCAAATTTCCCTTGTTAAGTGAGACATTTGTCGAGGGACGTTTGCCCCATTTTGCCACCTTCTTTGCCACAGTTTTTAAGCGAGTCACTGCAGTTGGTTCAATTAGCAACACGGTGGTTTAGTGAATCTGGCTTCCCCATTGATTTTGCTTGTGAGAAGATTGCAAAAGGGGATCGCGTGACCCCCGGGGCACGGCAACGGTCATAAGTATGAGCCAGTTGCCAAGCATATAAAGTATGATCACGTGACAATGGGGATGCTGCAAAGGTGGTAAGTGTGAAAAATCGTCATAAGTTGCTTTTTCCCCAGTGCCGTTGTAACTTTGGTCACTAAATGAAGTGTTGTAAATTGAGGACTGCCTGCATTGTTAAGTACAGTGACTGGCCTTCTGCTTCTCTTGGTCCTCTGATGGTTTTTCCAGTTAAGATCATAAAAAGCTCTTCTGAGCTGTTCTTATTTTTATTTTATTTTTTTATTTATTTTAATCCCATTTATATCCCGCCCTTCTCCGAAGACTCAGGGCGGCTTACAATCTAAGCACAAATCAATGTGCTTAGCAGTAGCCTTCATTCTATGTATATGCCTGCTTATTAGGGCTTTCACACACACCCCAAGCAACATTATTACAAAGTCAGCTTATTGCCCCCAACAATCTGGGTCCTCATTTTACCTACCTGGGAAGGATGGAAGGCTGAGTCAACCTTGAGCCTGGTGGGATGCGAACCTGCACTAATTGCAGGCAGCTGGTGTTACTTTAGGAGGCATTAGCCCACTGCTCCACCAAGGCTCTTACTGTTAAAGCTGCCAAGCACTTCTGAATCTGTTCCCACCAAAAACAGAAATTCTAGCAAAACTGCTTTCTTTCGAACTCCGGGAAAAATAAAGCAACTTCTGGATGAGAAATATATGGGTATACCCATTTTTTTTCTTATTTTTTTTTTCCTTTTCTCCTCTGTCGGGTGCAGTCTGTTTGTTTCTGGGTGAAGGCAAAGGCTGGTTTTGACGAAAGGTTGAATGTGTGAAAGGAATCCCCATCTTCTCCGTTGCTCTTTTGCCTGCAATGCAGAAACGCAGTTCAAAAAATAAAAATGCAGAGTCATCCTTTGCTTTCACCTGGTTTTTCTCTCCAGGCCAGTGGGAAGAGCTGAGCAAATTGCCGGCGCCAGGACTTCTGTCTTGGATCCTGGTTTATCGTGGATTGATAAATTTGGGCTATTAAAGAAATAATCAAAATTCTCTCGGCCAAAGTTATCTGTGCCCTTTGTGTCTCTTAATTGCATCATAATTGGTGAAACGGATTCTTGCTGTTGCGTGGAGGGCGGTGTATATCACTCGGCTCGGCTCGTGTGGTTGTGATGAGAAAGCAGACAAAAATTTGCGGAAACTCGTGGGAAGGGAATAACTTGCATTTCTGCTTCCTGTATTTTTGAGTCTTAGGATTAGATAATGGGGCCAAAGTTAAGGAATCCTGAGTAGGAGGCATTTTTTAAAAGCATCAGAAATTCCCTTATTGCCAGTCAAATGTTTTGTGAGCTTTGCACCATTGCTTTCTGGTCTAAGCCCACCACAGCCCAGGAAAAAATAAACAGTTAGTCCTCGAATTAGGACCACAATTGGGTCCAAAATTTCTGTTGCTGAGTGAAACATTTGTTAAGTGAATTTTGCCCCATTTTACAACCTTTCTTGCCACAGTTGGTAAGTGAACCACGGCAGATGTTAAGTTAGTAACGGTTGTTAAGCGAATCGGGCTTCTCCATTGACTTCGCTTGTCAGAAGGTTACAAAAGAGGATCATGTGATCCCGGGACACTCTGACCCTCATAAATATGAACCAGTTGCCAAGAATCTGAATTTTGATCACATGACCAGGCCGGGGGGGGGGTGCTGCAATGGATGTAAATGTGAAAAACGGTCATAAGTCACGTAACTTTAGACGGTCCCTAAATGAACTGTTGTAAGTCAAGTACTGCCAGTATAAAACCCCAGATTCAAAATGGATGCTTAGTTTAGCAGCCAATCATGGCTAAGACACGTTTCCTTATCAATACGGTTTTCACCAGAATCCCAACGTGCTCCGCCAAGGGAAGAAGGTGCCGTTCAGATGTTTTGACCTGCATTTCCCATAATCCCTTGCGTTTCCCATAATCCCTTGCCATTGATCCTGCTGGTTGGAACAGATGGGAGCTGAGCTTCAAAAGACTTGGAAGGTGGTGCCTTCCTTCCCCACTGCTCAGCCATAATATGGCTTGTTTCTTTTAGAGTATGAACCTGGTTGTATTTTGTAAACCTAGGCCAAGGGTAGGCAACCTTGGCTCTTTTATGACTCGTGGCCTTCAACTCCCAGAATTCCTGAGCCAGCATGTCTCAGCTTGGAAACCTCTACCTTTCCCCTCAGCGTGGCTGGCTCAGGAATTCTGGGAGTTGAAGTCCACGAGTCATCAAAGAGCCAAGGTTGCCTACCCCTGACCCTAGGCTTTATGGGTGTGGAAATTTAGCATAGTGTAGTTGTCTTAACCAGCTTGTCGCTAATTGCACGTATGTCCCAGAACACAGTTTATAAACTTCAGTCGAAGTTCCGGAGCAGAGGCGTCAAACTGCCAGTCCGTGGGCCACTTGCATCACACAGAGGCTGTGCCCGCCCCAGCTCCAGCAGTGTGAAAAATGTCACGGCACAGCGAGATTCACACCTGTATCCTGGAGCCTTCTCCAAAACCTGCTAACCTAATAATGTTACCTAGTTGGGACCAGAATTTCTGTGGCTAAGCAGTGCAGTTATTGAGTTTCCATGGAGATTGTCTATGGTCCAGGTCCCAAAGGTGCTATTCCTCCCCCCCTCCGCTGCAACTGGATTTTCTTGTTTTTCTTTGAAGACGTTTCTGCTTCTCATCCAAGAAGTTTTCAAGTGGGTTTTTACAACCTCTTTGTGCCACGACTGTTAAGCAAATCTGGCTTCCCCCATGGACTTTGCTTGTCAGAAGCCATTTTGCAACCTTTCTTGCCGCAGTCGTTAAGTGAATCACTGCCCTTGTTAAGTTAGTAACGCGGTTGTTCAGTGAATCCAGCTCCTCCATGGACTTTGCTTGTCAGAAGGTCGCAGAAGGGGATCACATGACCCCGGGACACTGCCAACCCTCACAAATATGAGCTGGTTGCCAAGCGTCTGAATTGGGATCATGTGACCGGGAGGATGGTGCAGTGGTCACAAGTGTGAGGACTGGTTGCGAGTCACTTCTTTCAGTGCTGTTGTAACTTTGAGCAGTCACTAATTGGTTGTAAGTCAAGGACTTATCTTTCCAAATTAACTTACATTATTGAAAAACTTGGGAAGCCTATGCCTTGTCCTAATGTTTGTTAGATGGAGCGACCATTATTCCCACCTGATTTGGAAATAGCCTGAAATCCACTGATTTTGGTGAGCTTGGTGAGAGGTTAATAAAATTATTATTAATCAGCTTATGATTTAGTTGCAGCACAGGTAGCCTTTGACTTACAACCAATTGCTTAGTGACCGTTTAAAGTTACAACACCACTGGAAAAGTGACTTCTGACCGTTTTTCACACTTGCGGCCGTTCTAGCAGCCTTGTGGTCACGTGATCAAAATTCAGACCCTTGGCAACCGACTCACATTTATGACGGTCGCCGTGTCCCAGGGTTATGTCTTCCCCTTTTGCCACCACCTGACAAGCAAAGTCAATGGGGAAGCCAGATTCACGTAAGAACCAGGTTACCAACTTACCAACAGCAGTGATTCGCTTAAGAGCTTTGGCAAGAAAGGTCGTAAAATGGGGCAAACTTCACTCTTAGCAAGAGAAATGTTGGGCTCAGTTTGGTCATAAGTCGATAACTACCTGTGCTTTCTGGAGAACCAGGGACGGGCTCCTTCCGAAACGCTTCCTATACCTTATTCAATTTTTTTTCCCCTCCCCAGATACACAGGCTATAAGAGAATGAAATTAAAAAAAAATACATGTAAAATAAGGCCAAATGAATAATTTATTGGATAAGGTTACCTCGGCGAAAGCGGGATCTGAAAATCCTTAACCCTGAGAGCCAGGTCTGCGATTGTGTGGGGCCAGCAAATCCCACTTTGACAACTCTGCAAAGCCCTGTTGCGTTTGTCAAAAATAGCTGTGCTGCTGCCTACCGTGTTTTTTGCGGTTAAAAAAAATAAATAAATAGGCAAACATTCCAGGGCCAGCTCTGAAGGGAAGGGAAGGAAGTGAAGAAGAGGCGAGAGAGACACGAGGAAGGAAGGAGAGGTAGACGAAGGAATCAAGGAAGGGATGAAGGAGAGGTCAGAAGAATAAGGAAGCAAAAGGAAAAAAAAAGAGGTTGTTTGGAAAGGAAGGAGAGAGAGCAAGTAGAGAAAGGGAAGGAGGGAAGAACACAGGAAGGACCCACAAATTTAAATTTAAATAATTTAAACTGCCTCCAAAAAAAATGAGAAGGGAAAAAAAAAGTCACAATCCCAGTTGTGCTTACATAGCCTCACCACTGCCCTGTTACTTTCTTGACAGCTGCAGTGATTCCCTTCACAGCTGTGTGACAAGAAAGGTGGTGAAATGGGGCAAAACTCATTTCACGGCTGTTTTGCTTAGCAATGGAAATTTTTACTCCATTGTGGACGTAAGTCGAGGGCTACCTGTATTTATTAAAGTTACTAATGATATATATCCCTCACTGTCAACCTATATCACTTCCCCACCACCCACCCCCTCAGCCCAATAGCTGCTCCAGGTCTTTGAGAAAATGACCTTGTAGCCCAGCCAAGCCTACGGCTTTTAATAAAATTTGCTGAGGAATGAAAGCTCTCCTTAATGACATGACTCAGTCTTAATCTCTGGAACAGGATACGTCCTAATTATTTATAAAAGCTGGTGCTGTGGCTGGCACCACCTTGTAATGGTGCCAAATGGTCAGCTTGAAGACAGGAAGGGTTTTGATGGCCTCACCAGCAAAATTGGCTCCAATCCGCAGCAGCCCGTCCAGTGATAACATGTTTTTTAATGGCTGTTTTTCTCAAATCGTGGCGACTTGTAATACGACTGGATTTCCAACTCCCGGAAATTGAAGTTGGAAGTCCAGTCATTTTAAAGTTGCCAAGATTGAGAAACATTATATTGCAGGCTTAATGTCGCCCGCGAAGCCAGCGATGGTATGCATTCTTCTTAAAAATGTTTACTTACAAATTTTGAACGGGAGCCAGTCCGGGCAAAGAGACAGATGAAAAATAATTGCATAACTTAATTGGATTCTATCAGGATACATATTGGAACAGGACGATTTTATCAACTTTTGCTAGTTGGGTCTGTGTGTGTGTGTGTGTGTGTGTGTGTACACTCGGGAAGGGACACAGAAGAAGACGTTGCCCTCGACGTATGGCCCCAACTGAGCCCAAAATTTCCGTTGCTAAGCAAGACAGTTATTAAAGGAGATTTGGCCCCATTTTACAAGCTTTCTTGTCACAGTTGTTAAGTGAATCAACGAAGTGTTACGAACGTGGTTGTTAAGTGAATCTGGCTTCCCCATTGACTTCGCTTGTCAGAAGGTTGCAAAAGGGGATCACGTGACCTCCAGGACACTCCAGCCGTCATAAATACGAGTCAGTTGTCAAACATCCCCATGATCGCATGACCGTGGGGATGCTGCAACGGTCATAAGTGAAAAACGGTCATAATTCAAGGACTACCTTTACAGCTGATCTCACCAGTCTGAGCATTCTCTCCGTTTTGTTACAGGGTTGGATTTAAGATTTAAAGGCTTAGCCTGGCTCACTGCAATTTGTTATTCTCCGTATTGTACTTTGGGGTATTTTTCCATCCCTTTTGCGGGATTTCCCTTTAAAGAAGCAATGCTTCTCTTGTTCTTTGAAATAAAACTTGTGTTTCCTGTCCTCTGTTGAGTGGGGTAATGAAATAACCTCATAACGAAACCAGCAACAATCCACTTTCATGAGTTTTTCATGTGAAATTTAATTTAATTTAATTTAATAATTTGATTTCTATACCGCCCTTTTCCCGAAGGACTCAGGGCGGTGAACAGGGCAATACACAATAAAAATCGAATACAAAAATTAAAAAACCATTAAACATCATGCCCATAAATTCAATACATATTAAAGTTAAAACTAGTTTTAAAAACCCAACCCCATCCCGTCAGACCAGGCCAGCTTGTTCGAAAAAGAATGTTTTGAGATCGCGCCGGAAGGAGCGAAGGACGGGGGCCGTCCGGAGCTCAACCGGTAAGCGGTTCCAGAGGTCTGGCGCGCCCACAGAGAACGCTCTCCCCCTGGGGGCCACCAATCGGCATTCTTTGATTGGCGGCACCCTGAGGAGGCCCTCTCTGTGGGAGGGCACTGGACGGAGGGAAGTTGACGCCGGTCGCAGGTGTTGCCGTAGGTAATCCGGACCCATGCCATGAAGGGCTTTGTAAGTCATAACTAACACCTTGAACCTCACCCGGAGAGCAACCGGTAGCCAATGCAGCTCGCGGAGCAAAGGTGTAACATGGGAGTATCGGGAAACTCCCAAGACGACTCGCGCGGCTGCATTCTGCACCAGCTGGAGTCTCCGGGTGGACCTCAAGGGCAGCCCCATGTAGAGAGCATTACAGTAGTCTAGACGAGAGGTCACGAGCGAAATAAATTGTCTTTGTGAATCTACTATACAAAAGGCCCTGTACAAGCAATACTCGTCAAGCTTGGCGAGTTTAAAGTATGTGGATTTCAACTCCCAGAATTCCTCACCCAGCTGCTTGAGTAAAAGACTGCTTAGAGCAACAATGCCACCTGGGTGGCGCACTGAATCGGAGTCTGTATTTGGTGCTAAATCATGGTTTGGTTCAAAAGTGGTTTGTTTGGGGCTTGACATAAAAACATGGACCCAGCCTTGTGTGGTTGGCGATTTAACAGGCTGCCCTGCTAATGGTTTGTAACTGCAAATCCCAGAATTCTCTAGCTAGCCCAGGGGTAGGCAACCTTGGCCCTTTGATGACTCGTGGACTTCAACTCCCAGAATTCCTGAGCCAGCGTGGCTCAGCTTGGAAACCTCTCCCTTTCCCCTCAGCACGGCTGGCTCAGGAATTCTGGGAGTTGAAGTCCACGAGTCATAAAAGAGCCAAGGTTCCCCACCCCTGACCTGCTAGCATGTTGGCTAGGAATTCTGGGAGCTGCAGTCTCAACGTAGCCAGAGTTGGAGACGGCTATTTAAAACACTACGGACCCATTGACCAGCGGCCCAGAGGCCCTCACTTGGCTGCCATTTGTTGCAGAGTGTGGTGGAATACAGGCCATCCTCAAGTTACGACCACAGTTGAGCCCAAAATTTCTCTCTTGCTAGCTGAGACAGTTGTTAAGTGAGTTTTGCTCCATTTTATGACCTTGCCACAGTTGTTAAGTGAATCGCTGCAGTTGTTAAGTTAGTCACGTGGCTGTTCAGTGAATCTGGCTTCCCCGTGGCTTGTCAGAAGACAGCAAAAGGGGATCGCGTGACACCCCCCTGGGACCCTGCAGCCGTCACAAATACGAGTCAGTTGCCAAGTATCTCGTTCTTGGTTCTTTGGGCCTGACAAGAAGGGATATGCTGTCAACTCACCTTTCTCTGATTTTTTCCCCCCTCCCACGTATTTCTCCCCCTCCCCCAGTGTGCTACGAATTCTGATTGGAAGTCGGCCAGGTCAATTTATGACTTCCACGCCTTGGATATTGATGGCAACGATGTCTCGCTGGAGAAATACAGGCAAGTTGTTCCAATCTGGGTTTTGTTGGCTCTGCCGTCTTGGTTTGGCTTTATTTTGATGTTATTCGTTCTTCTTTTTTTTTAAAAAAAAATTTGTAATCAGGCAGTGGGTACAGCAGGGGTTCTTCAAACCTGGCCCTTTTATAACTTGTGGACTTCAACTCCCAAAATTCCTCAGCCAAGCAAGTTTGAAGACCCCTTGGGGTACAGCAAGGATGTCCAACAACGGCCCCTTTAAGACCTGTGGACTTCAACTCCCAGAATTCCCCAGCCAGGGAATTCTGGGAGTTGAAGTCCACAGGTCTTAAAGGGGCCGTTGTTGGACACTCCTGGTGTACCAATAGTCCTTGTCTTACGACCATACCTTTCTGGGGGTACTTAACAACCTGGTTCCAATGCCCACTCCCCCGCAGTCATGTGATTATTGAATGTCAGACGCTTGGCAACTGACCGACACTTAAGGCCATCTGCAGCGCCCGGCAGCCATGCATTTTACAGTGGTTTTGTCAAAGCCAGCATTTTACTTCTGGTTTCGGGAAAATCTCCATTGGTTTGCTTAATGACTGCCACGGAAAAGGTTGCAAAGTCAAGTGGGTGGTGTGGGTGATTCTTTTTATAACCATCATGAGTTGGAAACAGGGTGGGCAGGCTTCCTTACAGTACTGGGTTGAAAACTGCTTGTACCTAATATATGATGAGGAGGAGGAGGAGTATGGACCTCCGTGGAGGATTGCCCAACCATAGCCATTTCTTGCCAGATTGAGTCCTGAATGGCATTTGATTGCAAGCCAGCATTGTTCGTTAGCTTGGTTTTTTTCCCCCGAACTGTGTTTGGAAGAATAGGTAGCCAGTCCCAGCTCCTAAATAGCCCATCTTTTCTTAAGAACACAGTTGCCAATCAGATCTCTTGTGTGTGCTTTTTTAAAAAAAATACTAGTGTGTTTGACACATTTATTATTTTATACTTTTTGTTTTTGCTGTCTACTGTCCCAAGTCACGTTCTTGTGAGATGGGCAATTGTAGAAATTAGATAGAGAGACAGAGAGATAGATGATAGATAGAAGATAGGTAGGTAGATAGAGAGAGAGAGAGAGAGAGAGAGAGAGATGATAGAAATAGATAGATAGAGATGATAGATATAGATGATAGATAGATATGATAGCAATAGATAGATAGACAGACAGACAGAGGTATGGATGGATCCCGAAGGAGAGTAGAAATGCAACTAGTGGAGAAATTATTAACGATTTTGGGAAGGAAGGTTTAGATTCCAGTCAGCATGTCTGGAATTTTGGGTGGCCCAGTTCAGGTAGTCCTTAACTTACAACAGCTCATTTAGTGACAGTTCTAAGTTACGATGGCGCTGAAAAAGTGGCTTATGACTGTTTTTCACACTTAACGACCATTGCAGCATCCCCAGGGTCACGTGATCAAAACTCAGATGCTTGGCAACTGACTCACATTTATGACGGTCGCTGTGTCCTGGGGCCACACGATCCCATTTTTGTGGCCTTCCGATAAGCAAAGTCAACGGGGGAAGCCAGATTCACTTAACAAGCATGTCACTGACTCAACAACTGCAGGGATGCCCTGCAAGAAAAGACCATAAAATGGGGGCGAGGTTCACTTAACAACTGTCTCGCTTAACAACGGAGATTTTGGTTGTAAGTTGAGGACTACCTGTGACCGTCTCTCTTGCTCCCTGTTCCCTCTCTTGTGTCTCCAGGGGCATGGTCTGCATCATCACCAACGTGGCGACACAATGAGGCAAGACTGACGTAAACTACACTCAGTTTGTCGAACTGTATCGTAGATACGCTGAGCAAGGTTTACGCATTCTAGCCTTCCCCTGCAACCAGTTTGGCAAGCAGGTAGGAAACGGGAGAGGGGGGGGGGCTGTCAAAGTGTGTGTGTGTGTGTGTTAATGTCACAATGAAATGTCTACCTCCTCCTCTTAATCCTAAGGAGAGCCAGCATAACGTAGTGGGGAAAGTAATGGACTAAGAATGAGGATGCTCGGGTGTTTTGTCTCCTTCAGCCATGGAAGCTGATTGGCTGAATTTGAGCCAATCCCTCCCGGCCCAAGAGCCAATCAGTTGTAGTGCCAAAGGAGCTGGACAAGGAGCGGGGGTGGGGGACCCAGGTTCTAGTCCTCCTCAGCCGTGGAAGCTCATTGGCTGAATTTGGGCCAGTCCTTCTCTCTCAGCCAAAGAGCCAATCGGGAGTAGGGGGGAAGAGCTGGATGAGGAGTGGGCAGACCCAGATTCTTCCCCCCCCCCACCCCCAGCCACAGGATCTCATTGGTTGACTTTGGGCCACTCCCTCCCTCTCAATCCAACAGCCAATCAGGAGTAATGGGGAAGGGGCTGGACTAGGGATGGGGAGACCCAAATTCTAGTCCCCAGAGAGGAGAACAAGCCAGTGTGACATAATGGGGAAGGTGCTGGGTTAAGAGTGGAAGGATAGCCGAGAATCTCTGATAACCCTCAAACCTTCATTACATCATGCATGGATAGGTTCATGTAAACACTGAGCAAATGCAACGCAAAAACATCTGGATCTCCAACTAAACAGACTGAATGCTAACAACTGCTCAAGATTGGTTTAACCATCTAAAAACCCATCTGTCTCCTTTTGTTTGCTTTAATAGGAGCCCGGTACCGAGCAAGAAATTAAAGCATTTGCTGAAACATATGGGGTGAAATTCGACATGTTTAGCAAGATTGAAGTCAATGGGGATGGTGCTCATCCTCTCTGGAAGTGGCTAAAAAGCCAGCCCAAAGGCAGAGGCACTCTGGGAAAGTGAGTTGTTTGCTGCCCCCCCCCCCCCAATTCTGAACAATCGCTGAACTGGGCGTGGCTAATACACCACGTGCATTTGTTGATTTATTTTTTATTAAAGTAAAACGTCTACGCTAGTGTTTTTCAAACGTGGCAACTTTAATGTGCGTGGACTTCAACTCCCAGAATTCCCCAGCCAGAATTCCCTGTCTGGCCGGCCAGAGAATTCTGGGAGTTGAAGTCCACATGCCAAGTTTGAAAAGCACTGTTTGTAATCTATTTGTAGGTTTAATAATGGTATGAGACCAACTTCCAAAATTGCTCCTCTTCTCTCCCTTTCTGAAGTATGGTATTTTTATTGTTGTTGTTGTTAATGTTCAATTCAGAGTTTGGGACTGGTAAAAAAAAGTGTTCAAGTTCTAACCAAGGACCTCCTAAGAGCTGTTAAAGTAGCATCTGAGTATATAGGCAGTTCCTCACCCTCTTCCTCTCCCCCCCTTCTTCCCTTCTTAAGAAGTCTGTGTTGGCTGGAATTATGGGGTTCAACACCAGCACTTCTGCTGACTGTACTTTTGCAATGGCGTTTTGCTGTGTCAAATTCCAGATCTGCTTTTAAAAAGCTAAGCTTGCAAGTCCTGACGGTGGCCATTGTGAAGAAAATATAGTTCCTGTCTCTGGGAAGAAAAATCGGATACAAATAAGTGGGGCATTATCTTTCTTTGATCTTGACCCCATTTTCAAACTGGCCCTCTTAACTGGAGGGAGATACCCGCGACTATTCATCTTGGTTTTAGCGTGGTTTAGTAAGAAGGTTTTGAGTGAAACCATGGAGATAAAAGACCCAAACAAATTAAAACCTTTTAGAGCTAAACGATGTTCTTTTTTTTCTCTCTCTCTCTTTCTCCCTAGTGCTATAAAGTGGAATTTTAGCAAGGTGAGTACCTTCAACTCTTTTTTGGGATGTGTAATTTTCATTAAAACTTTGAAACAAAAAATGGGGCAAAACTCACACCCTGCTTAGCAATGGAAACTGTGGGCTCAATTGTTGTAAGTTGAGGATTACCTGTAGGCAGGGCTTTTTTTCTCATAGAACGCTCAGAACGGAGTTCCGGCACCTTTTTTGGATGGAACCTTGTAGGATAGGCAAGGCGGGTTGTATGACGTGTGAGTTCCGGCACCTTTTTCTTATACAAAAAAAGCACTGCCTGTAGGGCATTGACTTTTTGTTCAGAAGCGTAGTGCAAGGCAATGTGAATTCTCCCCCCCCCCCAAAGCACCAGCTAGTGTGATCAGGGTGAGCTGAGGAGGGTCTGGCACAAAAAAAAATCCCTGGGAGCTGAACTAAAATGGGTCTCCACCTTTCACCACCCCCACCCCAATGCAAATTGAGTCTACTTTCTTTTCTAAGCTGGAGAAAGAAAAGGAAAAAAAAGGGAGTCCCTGCGGATTTTACTCCGCGAATCGACTTTAGGGGTGGTGGTGCTCATCTCCATTTCAAGGTCATTGAGTCCGTGCTGCCCGAAGACATTTCCGTGGTCACATGGCCAGCAGCATGACGTCACGGAGCGCTGTTACTTTCCCACTGAAGTGGTAGCTATTCATCTACTCACACTTTCATGCTTTCGAACTGCTAGGTTGGCAGGAGCTGAGGCGAGGACGGGAACTCACCCCCGTCGCGTGACACTGACGTCTCCAACCTGGGCTGCCGACAAGCCCAGCGTCTTAACCACTGTCACTGTGTCACCCTTCCTAAGCTGGACAGCCAAATAAAGTGTTCTCTCTCTCTCTCTCTCTCTCTCTCTCTCTCTCTCTCTCTCTCTCTCTCTCTCACACACACACACACACACACACACACACACATCACACACTCACACACACACACGTGCGCGCGCACGGGTTACATCTGCCTTTTCTCCAGCACTTCACGCTATTCAGCCTTCAAGAAGAACCCCTCCACTGAGTTTATTTTCTACTCATAATGCTCAACCCGATTGCAACCCGATTCTGAAGTTCTGACGACAACCCCCCCCCTCCAAAAAAATGGTCATGCAATCACATTTTGGACATTCGACAATGCTGTTTGCGGTTTTGGTCCGGTCTTGTGATCTTGATTTATGTTTTTGCTAAAAACTGCCTTTTGCTTCCATTTTCTGGCAAAAAAAATGCTCTATGGCAAACTCTGGGTTTGCTTTATGACCGCCACATTCGATTGATGACCCTCAGTGCCAAGCTCAATTAGGGTCGTAAGTCGAGGACTACCTGTACATACAATCCTGGGAAGCCTGAACCACTTTTACAGCGCAGTGGTGGGCATCAGCCCAGCCCCCAAAGTTTAGACAGCGGTTCTTGCAGTGTTTGCAAATCCAGGCTGTCTTCCTGCCCCAATTAAATTTGGGCCTTCTTATGGGTCACCAGTTCTCCTTTTCTCCTTGCAGTTCCTGATCAACAGAGAAGGACAGGTGGTCAAGAGGTTCAGTCCCATGGATGACCCATTTGTAAGTTGTGTGTAGTATTAAGCTTGGTCACGCAGTCAGCCACTTGCTTAAGCTAGATATTTGGCTTGTTAGGCTACCCATATAATCTGTCCCAAGGATTTGGGACATTGTCCGGTTGCAAAGCTGGACCAGCACAGCCTGAATATCTGGCCACAGCGCTGAGCTAAGGTGGTTCGAACACAATCCCAAACCCAGCCAGGGTGGGCTGAAAACCATGGTTTATAGCAACCTTTTCCCACCTAGACGTTGGAGAATCCGACCAGTTGTAGTCCCAACCCAGATGGATGGCACTCATTTTTTTTGGGGGGGGGGAAACCACTTGAGCTATGCCAACAAAGCTAATGGTCCTTCATTCAATAGTGTAAAGCACTATTTAGCCTGAATGTGAAGCACACAAACACTCCCTCCCCAAGTGTGATTGTGAGAAGGCAGTTTCTGATCCAATGGCTGCTAACATGAGGCCAGTGATGACAAGCACCAAAATTTATGTGTGTGTATTTATTTTATTAAGAGGATCTGATAAGAATGTAAAAAGAATGTATGTTAATACTTGATAAATATTACGATATATTTGTTGATATGTACGGGGGAGAGTTGGAAAAAAGAAAAAGGAAAAACTTAAAAAGGGGGGAATAAAGAAACCTTTAGGGCAGTGGGATCTTCAAACTTGGCCCTTTGATGACTTGTGGACTTCAACTCCCAGAATTCCTCAGCCAGGCACAGGTGCCTGGCTGAGGAATTCTGGGAGTTGAAGTCCACAAGTCATCAAAGGGCCAAGTTTGAAGACCCCTGCTTTAGGGTTTGGCATGTCAAAAATTCAGAAAACGCCTAATTTAACTCTGCTGGCATCTCACCGCCTCCCCTTCAACACAAAACAACAATTCTCCCTCCTCCCTAACCCATCTAGGCCCCCCTGAACAGCGGCACACATTGTCAGTGCCAAGGCTGGGCTTCAAGGACCGTCCTAGGCCCCAATTTCAGCCCTATAGCAATAGCACTCACATCCCTACTGATGCCACCCAGGAAGGCCAGCTGGCACCATTCCCCAAGGAGCATGGGCCTTATGGAGGCAGCTGCTCCCCGCGGCCCAGCGCTCCCCAGGATGTCCCGTGCCCCGCTTACCTTCGTGGGCTGTTCTCTTTTTATTGAGGGCCTCCTGCAGCCTTATCCGAGGCCGCTCCAGGTTGCGCGAGGCCTTTATTCTGGAAGCCGCTTCAGAGAACACCCTTGTGTGAAAACTGCAAAAGCACACACCCACCCCTTGTGCAATTTGTGTAGCCTCCGGAGGTGGCCCGAGAGCACGGCCGTCTCGCGTGGCTTCCACCGCTCTGAAGATCCCGGGCGAGCGGCCCGTGCTTTCGAGAATAGTGGTGGTGTGCTGGGGTGTCACCCGAAATGTTGCAGCCTGTCATCTGTGAGACATGTCTCAGCGCTTTTTTTTTTTTTTTTTAAAAAGGCAGCTGGACTATGTTGTTGTTGTTTTTTCCCCTGGAGGAAGAAACGACGTTTCGCTTCTCCTTCAAGAAGCTTCCTCAAGAACTGATGAAGCTTCTTGGATGCGAAGCGAAATGTTTTCTCCTCCCTCGGAGGGGGGAAAAAAAACAAAACATAGGGCGGAGGCCCTTTGAAAAAGCCCCTTTGAGACAACCCTGAGCTGGATGACTGAGAATGTCCGTAGGCTTTGGGACATAGGTTTACCATCACCGAATTGGGGTGTAATTCTGGCCTTATCCCCCTAAACCCTCTTTTCTCTCTTCTCATCCTCTGCAGACGATGGAAAAGGACCTGCTCCGTTACCTGTAAGCCCGGCTTGCCTCTTGCCCTGGCTGTGCTCGGCCGGCGTTCCTCTGGTTTGCCTGTGAATTTTGCCTGGATGATGGTCTGCCTTCAAGCCAAGCCTATTTGGTGAGGCGGGTCTGAGAGATTTGGCACGAGTTCACACGGAAGGCTAAGCTGGAATGTCTGTTGTTTGCACCCCAGGCCACACCATCCATCTTGTACCAATAAAGATGTATATTTCCCAGCTGATTAAGCCTCTTGAGATTTGTGTGTAAGGGCTCTGTCAGGGTTGGATTTGGGGGGGACGGGGGGAGCCATTTTGGGAGTGCAAAGCTACCTCAAATCTGCAAGCGAGGGGATTAGACCTGTGCCATCGGGACGGGAAATGGAAGTTAACCTCATTTGTTAGCCTAGTTGGGGCAACCTCAGGGTCTTCAAACGTTATTTGTATTTTCTTTATTTGCATCCCACTTTTATTATTTTTACAAATTACTCAAGGTGGCAAACATCTCCTCCTGTTTTCTCCCACAACAACACCACCAATTGCTAAGCTTGTAAGCCGCCCTGAGTCTTCGGAGAAGGGCGGGATATAAATGTAATAAAAAAAAATTGTGAGATGCATTGGGCTGAGAAATTGGCCCAAAGTCACCCAGCCGGCTTCCATTGCCTAAGGTAGGACTGGAACTCACCATCTCCTGGTGATTGGCCCAAAGCCATGCAGCTGGGTTTCATGCCTAAGGCGGGGCTAGAATTTATTGTATCCTGGTGATTGGTCCTAAATCTCCCAGCTTTCATACCTAAGGTGGGACTAGAACTCATTGTCTCCTGATGATTGGCTCAAAGTCACATAGAATAGAATAGAACTGGAAGGGACCTTGGAGGTCTTCTAGTCCAGCCCCGTGCTCAAGCAGGAGAAGCTATATACCATTTCAGACAAGTGACTGTCTAGTCTTTTCTTAAAAATCTCCAGTGATGGAGCGCCCACGATTTCTGGTGGCAAGCTGTTCCAATGGTTAATTGTCCTCACTGTCAGGAAGTTTCTCCTTAATTCCAGGTTGCTGCTCTCCACAATCAGTTTCCAACCACTGTTTCTTGTCCTGCATTCTGGTGTTTTGGAGAATAATTTGAACCCCTCCTCTTTTGTGGCAGCCCCTCAAATACTGCTATCATGTCACCCCTATTTCTTCTTTTCTTTAGACTAGCCAAGCCAAGTCGTGGAGTGTTCTTTGTATGTTTTAGTCTCCGGGCCTTTGATCATTTTAGCTGTTCTTCTCTGAACTTTTTCCGAAGTCCCCAGATCTTTTTTGTAGTACGGTGACTAAAATTGGTTGCAGTGTTCCAGGTGTGGTCTTATTAGGGTTTTATAAAGCGGTACTAATACTTCACGTGATCTTGATTCTGTGCCTCTTGTTTATACAATCCAGGATTGTATTAGCTTGTTTGGCTTTTTTGGCTAGCTAACTAGCTTTAGTGCCTAAGGCAGGACTGGAACTCACCATCTCCCAGTTTCTAGCTTGGTGAGTCTTAAACACTAGACCAAAGTTGGGTCTCTATTTCTGTTTATTGAATCTGTACTTTTAGCACTGCTGGGAGTTGGAACTTGGCAACAATCACAATGTCATAGTTCAGCTCCAGCTAATTTGTGTTGTCTGAGTTGGCATTACGCAACATGCCAGTGCAAGAGCAAACAAGCAATACGATGCCAACACCGGATGAGAACTTAATTCAGATCTGTCTCCTGCCCTTTGACTCTGGTGAGGGCTCAAGGGGAGGAAAGCTTTAAAGCAAACCATTGAAGTTTAAAAGTGCCTTAAGAGTAAACAAATCAAAATTTTAATGGAAGATTTGCAGAAAAGGAGTGAAATAAGTAGGAACTAAGTCCCCAGGTATGGATTTCCTACCTCGAAAGCAAAGCTGGAGTAAGTTTTCTTTCCTCCAGCTAGAACCGTGGTGGAGAACGATGGCCCTTTTATGACTTGTGGACTTGGACTTCAACTCTGGGAGTCTACCTCTGCGAAGATCTGACCTGGAAAGTTAATACAACCCAGGTGGCCAGAAAAGCCCAACAGAGGCTTCACTTTCTCAAGGTCTTGCAGAAGAACAGGGTAGAACAACGGCTAATGACCTTCTTTTACCGGTCTACTATAGAGAGCGTCCTCTCGCAGGGTATGCTGGTCTGACAGCCGCAGATAGGAAGGCATTACAGAGGGTGGTAAGTACAGCACAAGACATTGTGGGCTGTCCCCTGACCCCACTGGATGACCTCGCCAGGGCCCGCTGCCTTGGAAGAGTGAGGAAAATTCTCAAGGATGACTCACACCCTGGACGGTATCTCTCTACTCTCCTACCATCAGGTAGGAGATATAGGAGTATAGCCAGCTGTACCAACAGGCTGAAGAACAGCTTTTATCCATGGGCTGTCAGGCTCTTGAATGGTAAATAATTTAATAAACTTTATGCATGATTGACTTGCGAGGCCGGTGTGTTGTGCAATTAGTTCACATGGTGTAATAAGATGGAGGGTTTGTGTCACTGTAAGCTGGGGGGTGGGGGCACGAAGGGAGGCTCAGCCAATCTCAGTGTATACATGATTGTACTTTGACAATAAAGGTTCATTCATTCATTCATTCATCCCAGAATTCCTGAGCCAGCCACGCTGAGGGGAAAGGGAAAGGTTTCCAAGCTGAGCCATGCTGGCTCAGGAATTCTGGGAGGTAAAATCCACAAGTCATAAAAGGGCCACAGTTCCCAACCAGAGCTAGAAAGTCTCGTGTCTTTGCTCATGGGGCCTTTTCATAAAGGCGTCTTCTGCAGAGCCAGCAGCATGATGGACTTTGGATTGTGGCTGAACTCAATCCGTCAATCCAATCTTGGATCTGAATCAAGAATCTAAAGGCTGGGCTTTGCTAAGCAGAACTGCAGGCAATTTTCCATTTTTTATTTATTTATTTATTTAGAGTTGTTTAGGGCAGGGGTAGGCAACCTCGGCTCTTTTACGACTCATGGACTTCAACTCCCAGAATTCCTGAGTCAGGAATTCTGGGAGTTGAAGTCCATGAGTCGTAAAAGAGCCAAGGTTGCCTACCCCTGGTTTAGGGCATTCCCTTCCTAGTCCCTCTGTTGTTTTTTTTCCAGTTGAGGAAGTAACAGGCAATCCTCGACTTACGGACACAATTGAGCCTAAAATTTCTGTTGCTAAGTGAGACATTTGTTTGGCCCCAGGTTACGACCTCTCTTGCTGCAGCTGTTAAGCCAATCACTGCAGTTGTGAACTTAGCTGCAAGGTAGTTTAAGTGACTCCGGCTTCCCCCATTGATTTTGCTTGTCAAAAGATCGTTAAAAAGGAATTGTATGACACCCCCAGGACGCTGCAACCGTCATCACTACGATTAAGTTGCCAAGCGTCCAAACTTTGATCACATGACCACGGGGAGGCTGCAACTAGTCGTGTGAAAAACAGCCAGGGCTATTGTAACTTTGAACAGTCGCTGAATGAATGGTTGTTAAGGCGAGGACTATCTGTAGAACATAGAAACTGTGATCTGAAGTCTTAATGATAAAGTTGGAAGGGACCTTGGAGGTCATCTAGTCCAACCCCCTGCTCAGGCAGGAAACCCTATATTTCAGCCAAATGGCTGTCCAATCTCTTCTTAAAAACTTCCAGAGTTGGAGCATTCACCACTTCTGCAGGCAGGTTGTTCCACTGGTTAATTGTTCTAACTGTCAGGAAGTTTCTCCTTAATTCCAGGTTGCTTCTCTCCTTGATGAGTTTCCATCCATTGCTTCTTGTCCTGCCTTCAGGGGCTTTGGAGAATGCTTGACTCCCTCTTCTTTGGAGCAGCCCCTGAGATATTGGAAGGCTACTATCATGTCCCCCCTGGTACTTCTCTTCATTAAACTAGACCACAGGTCTGCAACCCACGGCTCCGGAGCCGCATGCGGCTCTTTCAGCCATCTCCTGCGGCTCCCAGTCCTCTGCCATGTGCAGTCCAAAAAAAAAAAAGTGGGACTAAAAAAGTTCAACCAATCAATTCAAATATGCAGGGTAGGTGCATATCTCGCCTTGGCTCCACTCTTCAGTCAAACCCTGTTCTGCACATGTGCGCATGTACGCGCATGTGCACACATTTTTTGCGGCTCCCAGTTTTTCCTTTTGTGAGGGAACCGGTTCTGAGTGGCTCTTTCACTGTTTTAGGTTGCTGACCCCTGAACTAGACATACCCAATTCCAGCAACCATTCCTTATGTTTTAGCCTCCAGTCCCCTGATCATCTTTGTTGCTTTTCTCTGCACTCTTTCTAGAGTCTCAACATCTTTTTTACATCGTGGTGACCAAAACTGGATGCTGTATTCCAAGTGTGGCCTTCCCAAGGCGTTGTAAAGTGGTATTAACACTTCACATGACCTTGATTCTATCTATTCTGTCTTTGGAGGGTTGGGATCAATATATAAGCTGAAGATGAATTAAAGAAGCTTCCTGGAGGAGAAGCAAAACATCTTCAAACAAAACCAGGAAAGTACAGTTGCCTCTTGAAAAAGCACCTTTGGGACCACCATGATTTGGATGACTCAGAATCTTCATAGGCAGATCAATGTATCAGCAGCTCCACAGAATCAGTTGCAGGGGTCTCTTAATATTAAGTGGCTTCCGGAGATGGGTGACACATAAATACGATAAATGAAATATATGAGCCACTCAGCAGCACATATTGTCAACTATTCACCACCTCTTGCTGTGTTGTGATTCAGGCTCAGCCTGTGGGTTCGGCAGTTGGGTCGGACGACTCAGAGGAGGAGGGGGGTGTTGAAGACCTTGCTGAGGGGGTTGAAGATCTTGCTGATGATAGCCCTCAGCCAGGCCCCTCCCACTTGGTCACCATGGAGACCCAGCTGTGTGAGCCTGACAGTGTGGATGAAGATGACCCACAGCTGGCCCTGTTCAAGGACGCCCGACGCAGGAGGCAGTCAATTAGGAGTAAACAGAGGACGGCAATGGGGCTTCTCGGAAGGAGGCAGAGAGAAGCCACGCCCTGAACTCTATATAAGGGGAATGTCTGGGAGGGCTGGTTTGCTGAAGGCAACCGCTCGGATAGTGTTTCAAAGCTCCTGTATCTTGGTTCGTGTCTTGTTTGTTTTTGTAGTAATAAATTTGGCAGGCGTATTCCAGCCTCTTGCCGTTTGTAAAGGGGTTGCCTTTTCTGCAGGGCCGGTAGCAGGCTGGTACAGAACATGCTGTTTCGTAGATGCTCAAGGATAATCTGCTAGATTAACTCAAGAGGCTGCCTAATCTTTTGTCTCCCGGCCCGCAGCTGGAACGGTGCTTCTCAAGGTTAATAAGGCTAGGACGTGTGGACTTCCAGAAACCTCCAGCCGGTATTGCCCAGGTTGTGAAACACTGCACTGCAGGTAGTCCTCGACTTACGACCGCAGCGGAGCCTTCCCACCATGGCCGTAAATAGGATGGTTGTAGTGGTCGTTAACGTGAACGCCACGGTTAAGCGGTGTCGCTAAAAAAAACAACGGGAAGTCGATGCCAGTTTTCGGCAAAACTGTCCTAAAACAAATAGCTGTAAGTCGAGGACTACCTCTGCCGCTAAAAAAAAAAAAAGGAATCAACTGAGAAACACTTTAAGCATACCGTTTTTGTCTGCAAGGAAAGTATCCCATATCTGGATGCGGGCCTGCCGAAAACTGCATATCGTAGAATATAGGACTGGAGGGCTGGAGACGTCTTCCAGTCCAACCCCACGCCCCTGCCCCATACAGAAGACCTCGCACCAAACCAGTCACATAGGTGTCCAGCGTATTTTTGAAAACTTCCAGGGATGGAGCCCCCAGAAGGCAAGTTACTCCCTTGCTTAATTGTCCTCGCTGTCAGAAAATTTCTCCTTAATTTTATGTTGGATCTCTCTTTCACAGCTTCCACCCCTTCTTTCTTCTTTCTTCCTTCCTTCTCGCCTTCCTCCTCTTCCTCTCCTCCATCCCTCCTTCCTCTCCCAATCCCTTTTTCTCCTCCCTACTATTCTTCCCTCCTTCCCTCACCCCACCCTCCTTCCACGCCACGCCACACACGTGCATACACAAATTTTTCGTTTCTTCCTTCATTCAACTGAAATGCCAATATTTTAATCCTTCTGATACAAGTACAAAATCCTGAAATCATTAGTCAAAAGGCACATTGTTCAACAGGGGGGGAAAAAAAGGAAAGAATCCTTCCCCACTCTTTACATATATACATTTTTTTTTCAATTCATTATAAATATGCATAGGAAAAACAAAACTAGGAGTCTTTGAAGTTGGTTAAAAAGTGCCACGGGAGAGGAAGAAAAGGTGGTGGGTTGTGTTTTTTTTTTGCCATTTACAAAATACAATCAATAGAACAAACAACATAATAATTTAGTCAAAAAAAGTAGCTATGACATCATCTTTTTTCTTCCTGACCAAAAATGGAGAAAAGGCCCTTCCCAGGGAAGGGGGTTGGATGTCCTCAGGGGGGCCCTCCTCAGCTTTATTAGCCACTTTCCCGAGAAAGCAGAAGAAAAATTGCGTATTTTTCTTCTTAACTGAACGTAAAAGAGCATTCTGAAGATCGCCAAGAAAGCATTATCTGTGGTGGGATAGCAAGAGGATGGGAGGCACTCAAACACCTTTAAATTTTTCCTGAGTCGTAAGGCTTTTTTTAAAAAAAAGTTCCCTTCCTGCCCGCAGGCCAGCAGACCCCCTCCAATCGAACTAACTGGGTTTATTATGGCTATTACACTTTTAAAACTAACTGGGGGATGCTTAGGTCAGAGGATTCAAATCAGGAGAGGCCCTCTGCTCTCAGCGTTTTTTGCATAGTTTTCTGATTTTTCCACCCACCGCTCTGCCCCTGCCTATTATTTTCAAGTGAAAATAAGTCATAAGGACTAAAAAGCTAAGTAAGGAAAGATCTAAACCGGCGTTTCTCAAGCTGCTTAGCATCATTTATTTAAGAAGGGTGGACTTCGACTCCCAGAATTCCCCAGCCAGCACGGCTGGGGAATTCTGGGAGTTGGTCCACATGACTTAAAAAGTTGCCGAGTCTTTGAGAAAACACTGATTTTAAACAGTGATTTAAACACTTGTGGGTTGGGGCAAGATGAGCGGGGGAAAAAATATTCCTAATTTTGATCCTTGGCTATTTAGAATGAGTATCCCTCTCACACAGTCGTACCGGCAACGTGTGATACGGTGGAGAAAAGCAGCACAAAAGTGTCCAGCTTCGTGGGACGAAAACTCCAGATTTTTTTACTCTTCTACTCACCTAATAACTGCCATACTAGATAGTTTCAAAGGTTTAACAAGTTTTTCAGAAGATACAAAATGGCAAGAATCAGCCAAGAAAATGAAGCTTTCTTTCTAATACAAGGAATTCCTTTTTTTGAAGATAAAAGAGTTGAAATTTCTCTGGACATAATGGCTGGGCCAAGGACCAGCTGATTAAATGCATGTTAGAGCCCTCCTACCCAGTGATACAGGTAAGTCCTTGACTTACGACTATTTGCTTAGTGACCTTCACATGACTGGATGTGATTTGCATTTCTGACCATCTGCAGTGTTCCGTGATCGTTTTATGCCGTTACAACATTCCCTTCTGGTTTTCAGCAAAACTAGGTCCACAGTGAATCACTGGATCAATTTATGACTGCTACTGGCCGCTTTTAGGACTGCTGCGTTCACTTAACGACCAATGGGGGGGGGGAAAGAGGTGGTAAAATCTGGTCAGTCGTGTGACCATTTTAGGACTGTCACGATTTACAACCCTGATGGGCAAGCTCCATTATGGTCGTAAGTCGAAGACTTACCTGCTAGTGAAATGTACGATTAGTTTGCCCCGCCCAACTGAAAACCATGTCATTTTGGGGGCAGATTTATGCCAATCTTGGAAAAACAACAAGGAAAATCTGGAACCCTTTCCGGGACGATAGCCAATCGGTTAGGAAATTTGTACGACCCTTTAATGCCGAGGATGGTTAGAGAATCTGATCTGGCGGCAGCAGCGGCAGCGAATGTGAGTCAAATAAAGGGAAATATTTGCAGCAGAACAGACAAATGAGTCCTTAAGATTTTAGGGCTAGATTTTGCTAGACATGTTGAGAAGCGTCTCGCGTTCCTACCCGGTGTGCTTTTTTTTTTTTCCTGTGGTAGTCCCAAGTCTGGAAAGGGCACCAAGGTGGAGAAGGACATCCCGGAGTAGGGGTGGGCAACTACGGCAACTTTATGCCCTGTGGACTTCAACTCCCAGAATTCCTGAGCCAGCATGGCTGGCTCAGGAATTCTGGGAGCTGAAGTCCACATAGGGCATTAAAAAGCTGCCGTAATTGCCTACTCCGGGGCCCAGGGCATCAGCAGCTGCCGCAAGAGGAAAGACACGCAAAGGACCTGGCACGCGGGCAATTTGGTTTCGTGCCCGAAACCCAGAGGAATTTCAACTCGGAGTATGTGCAATACAAAAAATTAAAACCTTTTGTACAGGACATAAGGAATCTCTTTGGAGCTAGCAACTTCTGCAATGCTACACCCTGAACTTTGAAATTGGCGGTGGGTGGGTGGGATGGGGTGGAGAGAAGGAAGCTGGCTTAACCGTAAAGCTAACCAGGTCACCCTAGACCGGTCCCGCCTTTGCCTTCCTGCCTTCATAAGGTGAGGCTGGAAGCCAGGAGATTCAGCCTGCCCTCTTGAGCAACTCGGCAAAGGGGAAGAGTGGGGAAAAAAAATCAGAAAGGCTGAAAGCAAAGAGATTAAGAATCAAAGTACCTTCAGTTGCCACTGATCAAAAGCAAAGAAACACAAGACGGTGCCTTAAAAAAAAAAGAAGAAAAAAAAAAAGCTCCAAGAGCAAATGGAGAGGAGTGGAAACTCAGCCCAGTTTCCTGAAAGTTACCAGGGAAAGGAGAAGAGTAGAATTGTAGTCCTCGACTTACGACCATAATTGAGCCCAAAATTTACATTGCTAAGCAAGAGAATGGTTGGGTGAGTTTTGCTCCTTTTTTAAACGATCTTTCTTGCCCCGGTTGTTAAACGAATCACTGTGGTTGTTAAGTGAGTCACACGGTTGCTAAGCGAATCTGGTGGTCCGCACTGACTTTGCTGGTCAGAAGGTCGCAAAAGGGGATCGCGGAATTCCGAGACACTGAAACGGTCATAAATAGAGCCAGTTGCCAATCGGCTGCAATCTGATCGCACGAGCACAGGGATGCTGCAGTGGGGAGAAGTGCGGGAAAAACGGCCCTAAGACTTCAAATGATCACTAAACGAACGGTTGTTAAGTCGAGGACTACCCGTGCAACTAGAAGGAAAATGGAAATACTGTTATTTGAGCTGAATTTCAGAGTGCTTCGCAACCTCCTTTTTTTCTGGCTGAGGATCGCCAGTTCCAAATTGGGCTTATTAAAACCGCAGCTGGACCTTCCTTGGCTTTAAGCCAGGGGTAGGCAACCTTGGCTCTTTTATGACTCGTGGACTTCAACTCCCAGAATTCCTGAGCCAGCCATGCTGAAGGGACAGGGAGAGGTTTCCAAGCTGAGCCATATTGGCTCGGGAATTTTGGGAGTTGAAGTCCACCAGTCACAAAGGGTCCAAAGTTTCCTCCATGCTGGCTCAGGAATTCTGGGAGTTGAAGTCCACGAGTCATAAAAGAGCCAAGGTTGCCTAACCCTGGCTTAAGGGCTCAGCGTTAAGCTCTGTGATTCTGCCATCCTTACCACCTTTGCTTTTAATAAAAACCAAAGGCATTTTTAAAAAGGGCTACACAAAATGCACAAAGCACGCTCTCTCGAGCCCGGCCCTCGAAACCCAAAACGTTAGGACTGCAGGAAGAGGTGCCTGGGAAAGCGAGAGGAGAAAGGCCACCGTGTCTTCAGCTCCAGATTTGGTTTTGTAAAAACTTCACCTACCACAATAAATATATGGCGCATTAAAAACGGGCTTTTTCCCCCTTTTGAGAATCACCAGCTTCTCAAGGTCCACCAGTCCGCAGACCAGTAAAGTAGTCCTTGACTTACGACCACAATCGGGACCGGAACGCCCATCACTAAGTAAAAGAGGTCATTAAGCGATTCGTCCCTGATTTTACAACCCTTTTTTCGCTGGTGTCGCTAAACGAATCCAGCTTCTCCCCATTGACCGTGCTTGTTGGAAGTCAGCCGCTAAGGTTACAACATAGATAACGTGCCGGTGGCCCAGCGCCCGAATCGCAAACACATGACCGAAGGAACCCTGCGACGGTCGTTGAGTGCGAGGATGGCTCGGGGTTGTTTTTTTTAGCACCCTCGTAACTTCAAAGCATTGTTAAACGAATGGTCGTAAGTCGAGGACGACCTGCGGCTGAGAATCTACAGATAACGCGATTGTGCAAAATTCTCCATTTGTGCAAAAAATAAAACCAGGGATTTTGAGAAAGTCCCCCCCACTTTGGACTGTCACTTGAATTGGACCTTCTTTTGACAAACCCGGAAGAATGAACATACGTGTGTGTATCTATGTCTGTGTACATATACAGGTAGTCCTCGACTTCTGAGCACGACTGTGCCCAAAATTTATGTGGCTAAATGAGACCTCTTTAAGTGCCCCAGTTTTCAACCTGTCTTGCTTCGGTTGTTAAGTGAATCACTGCAGTTGGTAAGTTAGTCCCCCGGTTGTTAAGTGAATCGGGCTTCCCCATTGGCCTTGCTTGTCAGAAGGTCGCAAAAGAGGATCGCGTGACTCCGGGGGCACTGTGACCGTCGTAAATATGAGTCAGTGGCCAAGCGTCTGGATTCTGATCACGTGACCGTGGGGGATGCTGCCATGGTCGTTAAGTTTGAAAAAGTCACTTGCTTCAGGGCCGTGGTAACTTCGAATGGCCACTAAGTCGAGGACTACCTGTATTCCCACATTCATTCTACGATTCTCATTTTCCAGACTCAGTCGTTTTTTTGGTTGGGTAGCCCAGAAAGACAAGCTTGGTGCTGAGAAGCGGCAGGCGGATAAAGAAGCCGGCAAGCGGCCATTTTGTGTGTTGTTGTTTTTTTAAAGTGCCCGATTCTCCCCTGGTATTTCGGCATTATCGCCCTCCCTCTTCCACTTATCCTCTCCCACACGTCCACTTTGCACCTCTCTCTCTCTCTGTACAGGCATATCAAAAAAAATTAGTACAGGCTTGACTGTATATTATATATAAATAAACTTTTGTTTCTGTTAAGCCGAGTTCCACGCCGCCCACCCCTTTGGAAGTGGTCCGTTCCAACCCAGGATTAAAAATACCCCCCCTCCCGGCCCAGTGTAAAAAACAAAACAAAACACCAGCCCCTCTTCCCCCCCCCAACTCAGCTGGCGTCGTAGAGGTTGGAGAGGGGTCCGCTGAACTGGATGACGCTCTGGCGCTCCTGCTCGCTGTTCTCGCCCCCCAAACCGAGAGGGCTCAGCATCATCTCCTCCAAGAGTTCGCGGAAGTTCAGGCTGGCCGGGGAGAAACTGTCCGCCAGGGGGAGTGGCAGGGCTGGAGTCGGGGGCAAAGGTTCGTGCTGGGAGGGGGAGCCGCCGCTGAGCGCCAGGCTGCCCACCAGCGCGGCTGTGTCGTAGGGCGCGTGAAAGCCGAACGGGGAGGGGGCGGCGGGGAGCGATGGGAGCAGCGCAGGAGGAGGCGGAAGAGGAGGAGGAGGAGGAGATGGGTCTTTCCAGAAGTTGGGAAGACCTTCCCCCGGTGGGCTGTTGGTCAGATCCCAGACCTCCTCCTGTGGCAAGGAAGAGCGCTGGGCAGGGATAAACCCTCCAGGCTGGCTGAGGTCCAGCGGTGGGACGAGCTGTGGGTAGGGCTGGCTGGGCATCATGGGGGCCAACAGGGCCTGCATCTGCTTCTGCTTCTGCTTGACGTTCTCGTCCATCTGCTTCAACTCCTTCAGCACCTGGTGGACGCAATTCTCCGGGATCTTGATCCCTGCGGAAGGGATTAAAAAAAAACATTTAGCAAGTCAACTTTCGGAAGGAGGCGAGACTCTCAAACCTCGCTCGCCCTCCTCCGGAGGCCCCAGCCCGAGGACGTAACTGTAGCTTAGGATTCCTGTGACCGTGATACGAGGCTGAGACGGCCGGGATCTGGGGGACAGAGAAAGGAAGGGAAGCAAGGGGGTCAGCGAGGAATGAGGGGAGAATGTGGGAAAACGCCGAGTACGGGCAGGTCCTCGACGTACAGCCATTTGTTTGGTGCCCGTTCGACGTTGCAAGGGCACCGACAAAAATGACTGATGATATTGATTCAATATTTAGGATTTAGATTCAGAAGGGAAATGAAAATGAGCTACGAGAATATAGCTCTGAATTATAATACGGAAGTTGGATTGAGAAAATAAAGGATACTTTATTAGTAAGTGATGAGGTACAACTAGGATGAGAAATAGAATATATTTGGGAAATAAAATAAGAATGCATTTAACTAAGCAATATGTCTGTTTTAGATATAACTATTATGTAATGAAATAGGGGAAATTTGGGTTACCTGAAAGCTAAATGTTATGGATCTTAAGGGCTAAATTGGAGCACTGTAAGTGAAATTAGGTAAAATTTAAAAACAGGACATGATATGTGTAAGTAAAAATATATTGATAAATGTTTTAACTGATCGTGTTATAATTAGAACTGTATTAACTTGATTGTGATATAGTAATTAAGGGAAATAGAGAGGGAATTTTTGATGATGTAACCTGAGATACGTACAAAAGATTTTTTTATTGGACTATTGATTACCCAATCACCATGTTGCTTCCTAAATATTTGGATGTAAAATTGGAAAATAAAACTTGTGGGTTTTTTTTTTAAATGACTTACGACCATTTTTCACACGACCGTTGCAACATCCCCGTGGTCACAAGTCAGACATTTGGCAACTGACTCATATTTACGACGGTTGCAGTGTCTCAGGGTCATGTGATCGCCTTTTGCGGCCCGTCAAGTCAAGGGAGAAGCCAGATTCACTTTTACAACCTCTACTAACTGAACAACTGCAATGGTTCACTTGACAAATGTGGCCAAAAAAAAAAAGTCGTACAATGGGGCAAAACTCACCTAGCAACCGTCTCGTTTAACAACTGAAATTCTGGGCTCAACTGTGGTTCTATATCGAGGACTAGCTGTACAGAAATGAGCTTGTGGAGAGGAGGAGATAAAAACACACCTGTCCAAGGAGAAGTGGGTGTGGAGTTGGAATAGTGTGCACAAAAGCTCAGGTTTAGCACTGAGGATGTTAAGCTGAGTCTTTTTTTCCCCATGGCACTCCAGTAATGTTGGGGGTGTAGCTTTCTAACCCAGGGCTTTTCAACCAGTGGTACAGGTACCACCTGTGGTACATTGGCACCTGGCAGGTGGTACGTGACCATCCTAGAAAAGTGGTAGTGGGGGAAGGTAATGAGCTGAACCGGTGGCAGCACCGCACAAGCCTGAGCGAGAGACGGCTGGAGCTGCAGGGCTGTCAGGGCTCAGCGAAAGCGCCAGGATCAGTGTCAGGCTCCAGATGGAGCTCAGCGCTGATCCTGGCACTTCTGAGCCCAAAAGACGCGCCGATCAGCTGGAATGTTGCAGCATCTCCAGGGTCTTATGATTTACATTCAGATGCTTGGCAACTGATTCATATCCAGGGTCCCAGGGTCACGTGAAGTGACCAAAACCTGCTGCAACCACCCAGCAAATGGGGGGAATAAAAACCAAACATCCCTCCACCCCACCCCCGCTGCCAATCCTCAACAGAAATGCTCACAACAATGACAACCTCGGACAGGAGGAAGAGCGCCGCCAGGCAGGCAGGCAGGTGTCTTGCTCGGCTGTGGCTTGGGGGGCACTTTTTCCAGTGCCATTGTAACTTCGAACAGTCACTAAGCGAACTGTTGTAAGTCGAGGACTACCTGTACATCACTTTTTTCCTTTTTTTTTTGGTCAAGTTTTTGACACCTTGCTAGGCGACTGGTGGTACTCGGATGTTGCCATGTCCTAAAAGTGGCACAACGGGTGAAAAAGTTGAAAAGCCCTGCTCTAACTCAACTGCATTGCAGGAGTGCCTGTAATTTGAATTCCAGGACTCTCAAGTCTTGGCTCCACCCAGATTTCTGATGGACTTCCAGGGAAGACCGGTGAACTGAAGTCCTCTCTGTGAAAGATTAGACAACCAGTGAATAGACCGGTTCCTGATTAAGGAGAGGACAGGAGATCGTTCACAGGTGCTCCGGATGGCTGCTCCTCTCAAGGAAACCACGAAAAGTTATTAAATTTATCTATCGCAAGACCATGACAAGACCCTCGCTTGACACACCCACACTGGAAGCCCTTATAAACAGAAGAACACTGACATCTCCTAAACTCCGCTGAAGATGTGACCTAGCCTGGTAACAAAATTGTTAAGGAATTTGTTGTGCAGAGGTCTCCTTGTGCTACCAAAGAGTTGCACAGACAAGGAAGGGTACTGAGAGCAGCAAGAGTCACACAAGAGTACACTGAGTTGTAAAAGCAAAAAGTATTTTACTTTGAGGTGGTGTAAAAACAAAAATGCACAGTCAAAAATAAACAGTCCAAGTCATACACAATAGCAACAGTCCAAGGAGTAATCCAAAATACAAAGTCTTCTTACCAGTCCAGAGGTCAATACACAGTTCAGGTTTACAACAGTAGTAAACCAACAGCAGAGCAAAAACAGTAATAGTAGAGATCAGTGAATTCAGAGAGAGAGAGAGAAGCTACGTTCCTAGCTCCCTCTTATGGCCATGAGAACACTTACACACCCATTGGCCAATTAACTACTTAAAGACATAGCATTATGGTTAATATATTTTTCAACCCAACATTGCCTAACACCATATGCCTAACAAAAATGTTCGGAAAACAACCCACAAGCTGGGAAAATGAACCTTCGCCCTCATCCTACACCTGAGCTACAGATATTCGCCACTATGGCAAACCTACGTGGGCGTACAACGCTTAAAAAGTGCCCGAAGGGAGGACAAGAAGCAACGGATGGAAACTATTATTATTAAACTTGCCCTCCACTAGGAGACTTCCTCCATGAATGCCTCCGCAAACAAACACATCACAAGACCCTCACTCGACACACCCACACCTGAAGCCCTCACAAACAGAAGAACACTGACATCCAGCTGAAGGTTGTTACCTATCCTAGGAATGAAACGTTCAAGAAATCAACCCACAAGCTCGGAGAAAAAACCTTCACTCTCAATTCATCTATATTTGTTGTAATGAAGATTGGGGAAGTCACTTCTTTGTATATTGACTTCCTTCATCTTCATCTTGTTCCATTTCTTGCACCTTTTATTTTTTCTTTATTATTCTTCCTTCTTTCAGTATAGCTCGTGTTCGTTTCTATTACCGGTAATCCTTGACTTACCACTGCAGCTGAGCCCGAAGTTTCCGTTGCTAAGTGAAACATTTGTTAAGTGACTTCTGCCCCATTTTATGACCTTTCTTGCCACAGCTGTTAAGTGAATCGCTGTGGCCGTTAAGTTAGTCACATGCTTGTCGAGAGAATCTGGCTTCCCCATTGACTCTGCTCGTCAGAAGGTCACCCAAAGGGATCACACGACCCCGGGGCACGGCAACCGTCATAAACATGAGTTATTTGCCAAGCGTCTGAATTTGGATCAGGGAGAATGCAGCCGTGGTCGCTAAGCGTAAAAACCAGTCGTAAGTCACTTTTTTTCAGCACCGTTGTAATTTCCGACTGTCACTAAATCAGGGGTCCTCGACCTTGGCAACTTTAAAGACTTATGGACTTCAACTCCCAGAATTCCTCAGCCAGCCCCACAAGTCTTAAAAGTTGCCATGTTTGGAGACCCCTGCACTAAATGCGCTGTTGTACATGGAAGACAACAGTCAAAATCCTTAATAAAAATTATACACCACCACCCACCCCCTCTTCAAATAGTACTACTTGAGTGTTCCTCTTGGGTAACTGTGGAATTTTGGAAACTGTCACATTTACAGTTTACATTTTTTTTAAGGCACATTTACACATTTACATTTTTTAAGGCAGAGATTCTTTGAATACCTTGAAACGCTCTGGCCCAGCTGAGTGGCTGGCTATGAGTTGACCTCATGGGGTTTAGGGGGGTTATTTTTGGTTTTTCTTTTTTTTTTTTGCTATTTATTTATTTATTTATTTTATTTTATTTATTTTATTACATTTATATACCACCCTTTCCCGAAGGACTCAGGGCGGTTTACAGGGTGACTAAAAAACAAAGATACTAAAGTTAAAAACAAATTAAAAAAATTATATTCGTCCCTGCATAAATAAAACCCCAGTTAAAATTAAGATTAATTTATTTATGGCTGCTCTCTTTCCCATCCCTTTCTCTGCCTCCCCACCGCCCGCCACCCGGGTTTCGCTGGCCTTAGGAGAACAGCTTGAGTTTGCCACTCACCAACTTGCTTCTTCTTCTCTTTGGTCTTGAGGCGGACGATCTGCAGATAGCTGGTGTTGGTGATATTAGCCATGATGCCAGCGATTTTGGTCCAGACCCGCAAGAGGCCCCCGCAGAGCATGTAATAGTGGCGTAATCGTGTTCCTTGGAAACATTCCTTTCCCTCCTGGACAAGCTTGCAGTTCCTGTTCCTGCGGGCATTTGTTAAAAAAGGGAGGGTTGGGGAGGAGGAGGGGGGGGGAAAAATGAAGAAGGGGAGCACGAGAAAGAAAACACACTGTCAGGCGTGAAAGTCCAGGTCCACGCCCAAAGGTTAAATTAAACCGATTCGTTGCTCTAGCCTTTGCACAAGAATCTTCTCAACTCACACTCGACCCCTGCTCAGAGTTAGATAAGAGTCAACAGCACTCAAGGAGTTCATTTGTGACTGCGCAGGGATTCTAGGCTGCTTCCTCTTTTCACCCTGCCTCCCTCACCATGCTGCTAGGCTGCACAGGTGGCCGAATCAAGACCTCACTTTCTTCCATGCGGCCCAGCAAGGAAGGCCTTCTCGCCTGCCCTTCCTTCACCTCTTGAGCTCTGCAGATCTTTGCAAGGTAAGTGAGCGGTGGTGAGGGGCAGAGGAGGCCGAAGTGGCTGAGGGAACCCCAAGGGGTGCGAAGGGGAGTGTGGGTTATCCCAGGGGATGGATGGAGGCCTTGGGAAGCCCACGTTACACATCCCGGAGGCACCCCATGCACCCTTAACAATCGAGGCACTGGGGAAAGAAGGGATGAAGGGGAGGGGTCATTAATGACGCATTTATCCCAACTTCCCACAGTAACGGGCAGGCTCCGTTACTGTCGTAATGTGAGGATTTCCTGTATATGCCAGTTTCCAAGCGGCCTGTTTTGGTCACGGGACCGCAGAGACACTGACGGTCCGAGTCACTTTTTTCAGCACCATTGTTACTTTTGAACGGTCATTAAGTAAAGGCTCAGAAGTTGGGGAATATCTGTAAAAAATATGACTCTATCAACACCCCCATCAGAAGGGCATCCACCCCTGGGTAACAATCTAGCAACATGCACTTATGCGCGTCTTCTTCATTGGCGCTCTCAGAAGCCAGAAGTGTTCTGTTCCAGCCTATGACCGGCCCTGTTGGTGTGTCAGGGACAACCCCTTTTTCCTTTTAACAATCAATAGGCTGGGGGGAAAAACCAACCCAAATTTATTTACAGTTCCAAATAATAAAGTCTTTCAAACAAAAAAGCAGCAGAATATTTTCTTCAACCAAAAGTACACGATTCAAAACATCCAACAAGAGTCAAAACAAGAGTCAAACAGATTAGCAAGAACAGGCCAGGATTCTCTTTGAATGTCTCCGAACAGTTGCCTTCAGCAACCAGCACCGCCCACACCTTCCCCTTTTATGATCTGTCCCAAGGTGTGGCTTCTCAATGCCTTCTCCTCCTTTCACTGAGTTGCCTCATAGATTTTCTCTGCTCTGCTCTGCTGGATTGCCTTCTGCTTCTAGCATCTCCGAACAGATTCAGCTGTGACTCCTCTGAGTCCAACACCTCCTCCTCACACAGCTGAGCCTCATGAGGAACATGACTGGAGGGGCCAGGCTGAGAGTCCTGCAGTGCATCAGAGCCTCCCTCCGACACCGAAGGCTCTCCAAACCCCTCCTCCTCCTCCTCAGATTCCTCAGACTCAGCTGCTTGGAGCACAGGCTGACACTGAATCACAACAAGAAGTGCCTCTGTTTTTTCTCAATGCTTCTGTGTCTGGAGCAGCACCTGAAGGTGACTTACCGCCCAGCGTGGTTGCAGTTTTTCAGGGAGAAATCGTAGCTGCTCTCCCAGTGGGGCTGAGCCTCTGCTGGCGACACCTGTGCGAAAGACCAGCAAGAAGGATCCGTCAAGGAAAGGCAGAGGAGAAAAGTTGGATCTGCAGTCGCAACCCCCCATGGCTACAGGCTGGGCCTTACCGGCTGGTACTTCTTAAAAAGGCTGTCCATGGCCTCCAGCTGGCTCTGCTTCCCAATGTTCGGCTTGTAGAGGGTGAAGTATTTCCCACGCGTCTGTTCCGCTAAGAGGCAAATGTATTTCTTGCCTCGGACCTGCAGGGAGCACGAGGCCCATAGTTAGTTTAGCGGGTGGGGGAGAGAGAGCGGAAGTCCACAAAACAAGGTACTGCAGATTAGGGACCTGGAGTCAGAGCTGGGTGAATGAGCTCAACACCTGGACAACGAGGTCCTTAAAAAGCTGGCATTGATCAGGTAACAGGTAACCAAGAGCAATTCCGAAGCGGAATCACAACACAATCCGAAGTAACCTGAACAGCGAGTTTGTGGGGGACTCTCCAGCTAGAGTGGAGGGAGGTGTTAAGAGGGGGGGGGGTCAAGCTTAGAATCCTTGCACAGCAGAAAATGGCCTGGGCTTGTTCTTCCCCACAATCCCTGGTGTCTCATTTGACCGTTCCCAAGGAACAGGGTTGTCTGGAGAGATTCTTCTAACGTAGGTGACTAATAATAAAACTTCTGACTGTGTTCTGTCCCAGCCTACGTATGCCCTTGTTACTTCACAAGGCAACCCGTTTTTTAACAGTAGACTGGAAAAATAAACAGACCATCATCTCTTGACACAGACGTTCTTTGCAAACAGTTGCCTCCAGCAACCAGCCCTGCCCACACATTCCCTTCTGGTTACACAGCCCCCAAGGCGTGGCTTCTCACTACTTTCCCCTTCTCCCCTGCAGTTGCCCCATTGCCTCCCTCTGATTTACTCGTGTGACCTGTCTACCTTTACCTGCGTCTCTGAGGTCTTCCAGCTGTGCTGCCTCTGAGTCTGACTCATCCTCCCAGCACAGCTGGCTTTCAGCTTGACCACGAGTGGCAGGGCCAGATCCTTCCTCATTTTGTAAGTCTTGTAACTCATCAGAGCCTTCCTCCGACACTGATGGCTCCCCAGGACCCTCCTCCTCACATTCCCCAGGATCACAGCCTGCCACAGAATCACACAGGCTGAGACTATTCACCAGTGGTTCTGGCTGCTTGCCCCTGACAGAGTACAGCTCTTGGCGATGGGCAGGGAAGGTCAAGGAACAGAGTTTGTTGGGTGCTTAATGACACGACCAGTGTGAGGGAGAAAGGAAAGCCCACTCTCTCTCACACAATGATGGTGTTACCTAGGCTGGTCATGAAACATCTGCAGGAAAACAACCAAGGTCAAATAACACCAAGGACCCAACAGCTCAGTCCCGAGCTCTATATATTCTCTGCTGTTGGAACAACTTTTTGTTTATCTTATTTATTTGTATCCCACTTTTATTATTTTTACAAATAACTCAAGGCAATGAACACATTCAACAAACTTTTCCTCCTCCTATTTTCCTCACAACAACAAGGCTGTGAGGTGGGTTGCACTGAGAAAGAGAGACTGGCCCAACGTCAGCCAATGAGCTTTCATGCCTAAGGTGGGAGTAGAACTCAAGTCTCCTGGTGATTGGCCCAATGTCACCCAGTAAGCTTTCATGCCTAAGGCGGGACTTGGAACTCATGATTTCCCACTTTCTGGTCTGGGTGGGACTAGACCACTAGACCAAACTGGATCTAAGAAAGTTTTAAACAACCTTTGCTGCCTTTTCGATGCCTATTACGGTCTTGTTTTATGATATATTTGTTTTATACTAAGTCCCCTCCATCTGCTGAGGAAGAGGCAACCTCCTTCTACTCCAAATGTTTGGGCCATCGATTTCAGCCAGGTAGAACCAAGGATTCTGGAAACTGTACTTCAAAGCATGTGATGGACACCATGTATAATCTGTTTCTGCCTTAGTTCCCTCACAAGAGAACGTGGACTGGGAGTAAGCAGTTGTGAGCTGCTGCTGATACAAACCATTCAGCTGGCGGCTGAATGAATGAATGAATTTGAATTGAACTGAACTGAATATTTGCCAGAATAATCTCCTCCACCTCCTCAAAGCCCTTTAGCAGAATAACTAAAAAGGATGATTTTCACTTCTGATGAAGATGCTTACCAACCTCTCCCCTTGTGGAAAAACTTTATCACCCCAAAACTTCCATCGGATCCCCTCCCCCACTCCACTCCCACCATTTTTTCTTACCGTGTGGGACAGGTAGAAACCATCGTTAGGGCCCGTCAGGTGAAGTGACTTCTCGTAGACCTCCTCCCATTTCAACCCTCTGTCCACGCTAATCTAAAGGTGGGACAGAAATAAGCAAAGAAGCTCAATGTCTGTGGAGATTCTCAGTCATCCAAGTCAAAGATATCCCAAAGGTGCTTTTTTTTTCCAGGAGGCAACTGGACTTTCGTGTTTTTCCCTTGAAGACGTTTCGCTTCTCATCCAAGAAGCTTCTTCGGCTCCGACTGGATGGTGGGGAAGGGGTTTATATTCCTTATATACACAAGGAATATAAATCCTTCCATTGCCTCCTGGAAAAAGCAACTTTGGGAGGAGCAAAGAAGCTGTTTGAGTACAGGTAGTCTTTGATGACACGTGACCATTAGCTTAGCAAAATTACAACGCCACTGAGAAAAAATGACTTATGACTGGTCATCACACTTACAACAGCGGCGGTGCCCCATCCCACCCCCCCCCCACCCCGGCCATATGATAAAAATTCGGGCGCTTGGCAACCAGCCTGTAATTATGATAGTTGCAGCATCCCAGGGTCAAGTGATTGCCAAGAAAGTTTAGAACAGTTATGAGAGATCTATGAAGTTCAAAATATTTTGCCGCTAGTGGCATCTTACTGGAAATACGTAAGATTTGTATGTAGAATAGTGTTTCTCAACCTGAGCAACTCTTAAGATGTGTGGACTTCAACTCCCAGAATTCTGGGAGTTGAAGTCCACACGTCTGAAGAGTCGCTGTCAACATCTAGCTCGAGAATCAAAGTAAAACTCTAGCAATAATTCCGTTTCTGGGAAATCTTACATTTTATTGAGTACACTGTGTGGTTATGTTGAAGCAAAACTTAACTCTGAGGTTCCCACACCAATTCATAGACTTCAACCGTAGTTTTCCCAGCCAAAACCACAAGGTCTTTCTACGGGGGGGTGTCTTTCTACGCCGAGAGCATCCTGTCATACGGCATCACAGTCTGGTTTGGAAGCATCCCTGCTTCAGACAGGAAGGCGGTGCAGAGAATGGTGAGGATGGCCTTAAAGATCATTGGCAATTCCCTCCCTCCCATCCAGGACATAGCAGAGAAGCGTTGTTTGAACAGGCTCTGTAAGATTATCCTCTTCACAATCTGTTTTCCTTGTTACCTTCTGGGAGGAGGCTTCGTGGTATCCGTAGCAGAACATCCAGATTCAGCCACAGTTTCATTCCATACAGCATTAACCTTGTGAACTCTCAAGATTTCTCCTTCCGTTATATATTCAAGATGGGCAGTGTTTAATATTTTATTGTTATGTATAAGTAGGGGTGTGGGTCTATACATACGTTGTATGTAGTATGTCTTAGGTGTGTGACATGTATGTTTCACTTTGAGAGTAGGCAACTAAATTTCATTTTTGATGTGTGCCGTTGTGCCCACCGTAAAAAATGACAATAAAGATTATCCTATCTTATCTAATCCATATCAACAAGTCCACTTCGTTTTGGGAACCATCTGCTTCAAAGCCACACCTGTTCTGGTGCCCTTGACAAGGCTTCAGCCCCACCCCCAGTCTGCAGCCGAATCAAAAAAGCTTCATTTCTCCATCTACCCACTTCAAAGTTAACAGCATCCTTTCCCGTTATCTAAAGGCAAGTTGAAACGCAGAGACACGTAGCTGACAAAGTTTCATCCTTGGCAGTCGCTAAGGTTGAGAAACAGACTGATGGAGAAGATTGGAGATCCAATGCATCTCCGGGAAAATTCCAGTCCGAGGCTTATAAGAAGCAGCAAGTCAGAAGAAGCAGAGGCGGACCACCACCAAAGAGAGGTTTATGAATCCTCTTGCAAGGTCTTACCTTGTAAAAGACCACCTGGCCATCTTGTGGGTGGCCTGGTGTTAGGAAAACCTGTTTGCTCTCCTCGTAGATTTCATCAATGCCAGGAGCCAAGTCTGAGGAAAGGGGAAGGCAGTGAGAATGAGTAGAGGTGATAACCTCAGGTTGGACGGAGCCCAGAAAAAAACATGCGGATGGAAATCAAATTTTTCTCTCCTCTTCCCCTGACATGCCCACATTGTGATCACTGTTGCATCTCCCCCTTCGTCTTCCAGCCTCGTAGTTGTGAAATGTTGGTGGGGCCGCAAAATTAAAAAAAAATGAAGGATCCGCCCCTTTTACAAAGTTGCTGACTGGCGTAAACATCACAGAAAGGCCAAGGTTGAGTTATAACAATTACTAGGTGCTGGCCAAGGAATCAGGAGACTGTGAGCTTTAGTCCCTGCCTTAGGTATGAAAGCCAGCTGGGTGACTTTGAGCCAATCACCAGGAGACTGTGAGTTCTAGTTCCACCTTTGGGCATGAAAGCCAGCTGGGTGACTTTGAGCCAATCACCACTAGAGTGGGAGTTTCTAGTTCTGCCTTGGGCTTGAAAGCCAGATGATGACTTTGAGCCAATCACCAGGAGACTGTGAGTTCTAGTTCTGCCTTAGGCATGAAAGCCAGCTGGATGACTTTGAGCCAATCACCAGTAGAGTGGGAGTTCTAGTTCTGCCTTGGGCATGAAAGCCAGCTGGGTGACTCTGGGCCAATTGTTCTCTCTCAGCCCAACCCACCTCGCAGGGTTGTTGTTGTGGGGAAAATAGGAGGAGGAGGGAGAATCAGGCATGTCCACCACCTTGAGTTACTTATAAAAGTAATAAAGACGGGATAGAAATCTAATAATAATTCCCTGACCATCCCAGTGTCCTGAATTATTGGGACCATCTATGGGTTTTTAGGAAGGTTACCTGAGGAACCGTTTCACCCCAAAAGGATTGGCCCTCCTCACTCACTCTGGCAGAAAGGCAGATCCCGCCAGTAAAAGAATTGCAGCTGGCAGGGTCCAGGACAGGGGTAGGCAACCTTGGCTCTTTTATGACTCGTGGACTTCAACTCCCAGAATTCCTGAGCCAGCAATGCTGAGGGGAAAGGGAGAGGTTTCCAAGCTGAGCCATGCTGGCTCAGGAATTCTGGGAGATGAAGTCCACGAGTCATAAAAGAGCCCAGGTTGCCTACCCCTGGTCCAGGAGAAGATCCTTCTCTGTTGCGGTTCCCATTCTCTTGGAACATTGTGACACTCGAGGTGAGTTCTGACCCCTCTCTTGGTCTTCTGAGAGGGCTTAAAAACCTGACCGACAATAGGTTTGGTGCCCCAATGAGGCCATCCCATTTTGCAGGTGGCTAGTAGATTAGAACATGAGAAGATCCCACCTCCACTCGGTCTATGCGTTGATTCTTTTGATCCATTTCAATATTCCATAGGAGAAGAGCAGACAGAGCTATCGTGTCCCCCCCCACCCCTAAATAAGACCGGGTCAAAGTATCATTTAGCATTTGAATAGTTATTAGTTATTGTAATTAGAGGCTATATTATTTTTCTTTTCCATGGTTAAGGAGAGTTAAAGTGCGATGGGGTTTAAAGAGTAATTATAGTAATTAGAATATTTTAGAGTAACATTGTATGATGTAATACCCTGTATTTGGCTCTGGGAAGTCGGGGTGTGTGTGTTGGGATGGGGAGAGGGGTGGGGTAGATGGGGTATATGTTTCAAAAATGTATTTTAAAACTTTTCAATTAAAAAAAAAAAGACCGGGTCTTAGATTAATTTTTGCTCCAAAAGATGCAGGAGGGCTTATTTTCCAGTTAGGGTTTATATTTGGGGAAATACGGTACTAAACGCGTCCATCTGGCTGACCATCTTAACTGGGGCTTATTTTGGGGATGGGGCTTATATTACGAGCCTCCTGAAAAATCATGCTCTGACTTAGGGCTTATTTTCCGTTTGGGTCTTATTTTTGGGGGGGGGGGGAAACGCGGTAGAAGGCAGAGTTGAGAGCTCCCAGTTAGATCCTGGGAGAAGACCAATCTGATTGGGATGGGGCTTTTTTTGGCCTGATCCAGCGGGACTCCGCCAATCGTTATGCATTCTAGGACAGTGTTTCTGAATCTCTTGGCAACCTGAAGCTGTGTGGACTTCAAGCCCCAGCACTGCCCAGCCAGCTTTGCACATTTTCAAGCTGCCAAGGTGGAAAAACACTGCTTTGGAAAGTCATGGGCTACTCCCAGATTGAACGAAGGTCCAAGAAGAGTACTTTAAGTCTCTTCTCTCCGTTTCCGAATACTTTCTTGGATATGGAAAATTGACACGGTGGCTCAGTGGGTTAGGACGCTGAGCTTGTCGATCAGAAGGTTGCTGCAGTTTGGCGGGTCGAATCCCGAGTGCCGCGTAGCAGAGTGAGCGCCTGTTACTCGTCCCAGCTTCTGCCAACCTAGCGGTTCGAAAGCACGTAAAAATGCAAGTAGAAAAATAGGGACCACTCCGGTGGGAAGGTAACAGCGTTCCGTGCGCCTTTGGCGTCTAGTCATGCCGGCCACATGACCACGGAGACGTCCTCGGACAAGCGCCGGCTCTTCGGCTTTGAAATGGAGATGAGCACCGGCCCCTAGAGTTGGAAACGACTAGCACGCACGTGCGGAGGAACCTTTACCTTTACTTGGAAAAATCAACTGCACGATGGTAAGGAAGGAACACCGTGGACTCTCAGAAGCGTGTCATTCATTACATAAATCTCTCTAGCAAGGAATACAAGCCTGTGGATGCTGCCAACTCGATGCCAAAGGTGCTTTTTTCAGGAGGCAACTGGCCTTTCCTGTTTTTTTCTTTGAAGACGTTTCTCTTCTCATCCAAGAAGCTTCTTCAGCTCTGACTGGATGGTGGGGAGTGGAAGGATTTATACTCCTTGCAGACAGCTGGTCATTTGCATCTTTTTAGAGGCTCATCTGTGTCCTCAGGGTCACCAGGATGGTGCAAATGGGTGTGGAGCCTCCTGGGGTACAGGATGGTCCCGAGGACACAGATAAACCTCCAAGTGGCATCAAGGACCCTCTAAAAGAAGGTAAATGGCTAGCTGTCTGCAAGGAGTATAAATCCTTCCCACCATCCAGTCAGAGCTGAAGAAGCTTCTGGGATGAGAAGCGAAACGTCTTCAAAGAGAAAAAACAAGTTGCCTCCTGAAAAAAAAAAGCACCTTTGGGATAACTGCGACGACCTGGATGAACTGAGAATCTCCATGGGCATTTGCCAACTTGGCGTGGGCCTGCCGCTTACCCAGAATCCCCATGTCGTATTTGCCATCTTTCTTATCCCTCTCTATCAGGTAGTCAAAAGTGTCATTGAAGTACTGGAAGAGCAGATTCTGTCTGTCAACCTCCAGGCCCAGGATGCGATTTAGGAACTTGGTGATGGAACAATCTGCAAGGAAAAAATAAACAGAGAAAAGGACATCATGCCTTTAGTTTACCGTATTTTCTAGCGTACAAGATGACTTTTTAACCCATGAAAATCTTCTCAAACGTCAGGGGTTGTCTTATACACTGGGTGCTGAAACTTTAGGGACAGGGCTGGCTGGAAAACCTGGAGTGGATCTCCCATTTGGTCTGCGCAGGGAAAGCGGGACCAATTGGAGAAGAAGCTGCAGTCTGTGATTTTTTACAGGCTGGGGTCTGGGCGTCTTTCCTTCTAAAGTTGAAGAGCAGCTGCAGTCTATCCCAACTTGAAAGGCAGGTGGGGAATGCAGCAGCCAGAGCAGCTGCTTAGCTCTAAGGACTCATTTGACTCAGGAACTGGGCGGGCCGGCTGGAAAACCTGGAGCGGATCTCCTATTTGGTCTGTGCAGGGAAAGCTTTAGAGTGAATTAGGAAAAGTTTAATCCACTTGCACTGTTTTATGTTTACATGTTTGATGACAAACAGCCTTATGTTTAGAAGTGACAGTTTTCCTACTAAGTACCTGCATGTCATAAGCATTTGAATTAAAATTACCATATTAAAATCAAATCTGATGTTTTTTAATTTTTATTTGGTGTGCGTTGGAAGAGGGGTAGTATTATACGGCGAGTATAGCCCAAACCCTATAATTTAACAGTCGTCTTATACGCCAGAAAATACGGTATCTTGGACACCAGTCTCCTGAGTTGCAAAGATTTATTCAAGGACCCGGGTTGTGTAAATCTTAAGCCTAAGATGTTTGTCCTCATTTCTTGACATACGCTCTTATGTTATGTGCGTATTAGCGTAGTAGACTATCTTCAGCGCAAAATAAATTACAGGCGGTCCTCGACTTATGACCACAACTGAGCTCAAAATTTCCACTGCTGAACGAGACAGTCGTTAAGTGAATTTTTGTCTCGTTTTTCTTGTGACCTTCCTTGCAGCAGTTGCTAAGGGAATCACGGCAGTTGTTAAGTTTAGCAACATGGTTGTTAAGCGAGCCTGGCTTTCCCCATTGACTTTGCTTGTCAGAAGGTCACAAAAGGGGATCACGTGACCCCGGGATACTGCAACCGTCATAAACGCACGCCAGTTGACAAGCATTTGAATTTTGGTCACGTGACCACGGAGTGTGCTGCAACGGTCGTCAAGTGTGAAAAATGGCCATAAGTCACTTTTTTTTCTGTGCTGTGCCGTTGTAACTTTGAACGGTCACTAAACAAAGTTGAGGATGACCTGTACCAGATCCCTAAACTAGGAATGAAGAAGGCAAAAGCCCCAGACCAAAGGTTCACTTTCCAAATTTGTGATCAATACTGCAGTTGTGTTTGCAAATCTTCTCACTCAAAGTCCTGTCCAAGTTTTCTTTCAAAACTCACGAGAACCGAAGGGTCAGGAAAAAAAATTTTTTTTTCTAGTTATAAGAAAGAGTGTTGAATGTTTTCACGAAGAACTGGAGACGATTTATAATCAAACCGAAGTTCATGATGAGGTTCCCCTGACTCAGGGGTAGGCAACCTCGGCTCTTTTGTGACTCGTGGACTTCAACTCCCAGAATTCCTGAGCCAGCAAGTTGAAGTACGCGAGTCATAAAAGAGCTGAGGTTGCCTGTCCCTGCGACTCGTACGGCAGGCCGTGATAAGCAGAGATGACGACCGCTGTGTGGAACAAGAGACAGGCCAGTGAACGGAGACAAAGGGTGTGGCTTACCTTTCTCCATGCTCATGAAGCCGTAGCGCATCTCCTTGCAAGAGATTCCCACGGAGAGGAGGGATTGCTTCATTTCTGAAAATCCAGAACTCATTTTAACAGATGGAAAGCAGCTAAGCGATAAGACTTATTAAATCGGCTTCCACGTGGATTAAGTATGACGCAGTGTTTAAGAACGGCCTCAAAACCCAAGCGAGGGCTTTTCAACAGAGCCTCAATCAATTGAAGAATTCTGCAGGAAGCGGACCCCATTGGTTGGGGAACATACCGGTATTCTTGATTAACCCTTGGAGTTTCTAATTAACCATTTAACCCCTGGAGTCCTGAATTTACCCTGTAAACCGCCCTGAGTCCTTCGGGAAAGGGCGGTATATAAATTAAATTAAATTAAATTGTGTCTAGTCCCCAACGTTCACCTACTTGTGTATAAAGAAAGAGGTTGACATGGGAAGATATTTTTGTTTGCTAATGGTTACAATAAAAATTTTTTTTTTTTTTGCAATCGGAGCTTTTGGCAGTAGGACCATCTTTCTTTACCAAGAGAAGCAAAATGTTTTATTTGGCTGGATATATTCTAGCAGGTGGTGGCCTCCAATTGCAAAATCCTCAGGTTTGGTATATAGGATACAGGATACAGAATAACAGAGTTGGAAGGGACCTTGGAGGTCTTCCTGCTCAAGCTGGAGACTCTCTGCCATTTCAGACAAGGGGCTGTCCAGGCTCTTCTTAAAAGCCTCCAGTGTTGGAGCCCCCACAACTGCTGGAGGGAAGCTGTGCCACTGGTTGATTGTTCTCGCTATCCAGAAATTTTCTTTCTTTCTTTCTTTCTTTCTTTCTTTCTTTCTTTCTTTCTTTCTTTCTTTCTTTCTTTCTTTCTTTCTTTCTTTCTTTCTCTTTCTTTCCTTTTTCTTTCCTTTTTCTTTCTTTCTTTCTATCTTTCTTTCTTTCTTTCTTTCTTTCTTTCTTTCTTTCTTCCTTCCTTCCTTCCTTCCATCCTTCCTTCCCTCCCTCCCTCCCTAACAGAATAATAGGGCTGGAAGGGACCTTGGAGGTCCTCTAGTCCAGCCCTCTGCTCAAGAAGGAGACCCTCTGCCATTTCAGACAAATGGAGCACCCACAACTGCTGGAGGGAAGCTGTGCCACTGGTTGATTGTTCTCGCTATCCAGAAATTTTCTTTCTTTCTTTCTTCCTTCCTTCCTTCTTCTTCTTTCTTTCTTTCTTTCTTTCTTTCTTTCTTTCTTTCTTTCTTTCTTTTTCTTTCTTTCTTTCTTTTTCTTTCTTCCTTCCTTCCTTCCTTTCTTTTTCTTTCTTTCTTTCTTTTTCTTTCTTTCTTTTTTTTCTCTCTCTCTTTCTTTCTTTCTTCCCTCCTTCCTTCCTTCCTTCCTTCCTTCCCTTCCTTCCTTCCTTCCTTCCTTCCCTCCCTCCCTCATAACAGAATAACAGGGCTGGAAGGGACCTTGGAGGTCCTCTAGTCCAACCCCCTGCTCAAGCAGGAGACCCTCTGCCATTTCAGACAAATGGCTGTCCAGTCTTTTCTTGGAAACCTCCAGTGCTGGAGCACCCACAACTTCTGGAGGGAAGCCGTTCCACTGATAAATGGTTCTAACTGCCAGGAAATTTCTCCTTAATTCCAAGCTGGATCTCTCTTGGATAGATTTCCATTGCAATGACCTCTGAACGCCTTCTCCAGGGTTAAATTTCGATTGGATGGTGGCAATCTTGCTGGATTTCGAACTGGGGACCACCCAGAGGCTTTGTGTAGCCCACATCCTTCACCGTAGCAGAAGACCAGCCCTGTCCTTTAGTTTGTTAACATTATATTCCACCCCGTCCTTGCTTACCACGGAAAAAAGCGGCATCTCCTTCTTGATAACCCGTTGGCACAGGGACCTTGTTCTCGGTCTGCTGGAAAATGGTGCGCAGGACTTTATCAAGTGCTTTGATTCCATACTGGGGAGAGGGAGACAAAGGCATCAAAAAATCAGGCTCTGCCCAGCTAAGAGCATCCTGACTCGATGCAATTCACACTAAGGAAATCAAGCACTTCCCCTGCTCAGCCTCCCCACGTTGCAGGGAGTCCTTGGTGCCCTCTGAGCTTGGCTGTTGGCTTGCAGACGTTTCATCACCCCACTAGGGAACATCATCAGTGTAACGGAATGTGGGGTTTACCACCTACTTATAAATACGATTCATCCTCGAGTTACGACCATAATGGGAGTCCAAAATTTCTACTGCTACGCGAGACAGTTCTTAAGCGGGTTTTAACCCGTTCTACAACCTTTCTTGCCACGGGTGTTAAGTGAATCAGAAGGTTGCAAAAAGTGATCACGTGACCCCGGGACACTGCGACCGTCATAAATATCAGCCAGTTGCCAAGCGTTTGAATTTGGATCACGCGACGGTGAGGAGGCTGCAGTGGTCATGAGCGTGAGGACTGGTTGTGCTGTTGCAATTCTGAATGGTCACTCATTGATTGAGCAGCTGTAAGTCAAGGACTGTCTCTAGCGGCTTGCTCTGCCAATTTTGGTGGAGATGTGCAAGCTCCTCGACTTACGACCATTTGTTTAGCGACTGTACAGCGGCACTGAAAAAAAGTGATTAACTTACAACTGTTCCTTGCAATTATAATCACTGCAGCATCCATACAGTCACTTAATCAAAATTTGGGTGCTCACATGTCGACTTCCGATTTGCCGCAGCGGCCACCGCGGATGTTGGAAGGTGAGCTCCAGCTTCCACGTCCGACTTTGCACCGCTGGGGGACCCTGGAAAGGGTTGAAAGTCAAACTATAGGGGAGGGGACCCCCACTTGATCGCGGGAGGGCGGTAGCCCTTCCGCTTGATCTGGGACACGCCTCCAAGCCGGCAGACGAAAGACCGGCCATAGAAATATGGCCTGTCACTAGGCTGCAGACAACCAAAGTCAAACTTACCACCAGGCACCTATAAATCAGCGCGGATGAGACTGGGTGAGATCTGAATCTCTCTTCAATCCTATTTCTTCTACCCAAAGTATCTCTCCCCCCTGTGGAGAGAGGAAAGGCAAATTCTATCCCACCCTCTAAAAACAGTGGCAACTGACTACCCAGGGGAGTTTAAAACGCTGAAAGAATAAACTGATTCTAACTGGATTTCTATTTTTCTAAAATTTGAGGACTAAAAGATGTCATATTCTTATTGAAGATTTGGGTTTTTACCTACAAAAAAGAAGTAAAATTGGAAAAAAGATTATAAAAAATTTGGACTTAAAAAAAATCTTAAATGGTATAAGCAACATCTTGTGGCTAAACATGATATTACAACTTGTTATTGCCTAAAAGAGACTTGGCTTGAAGCCCAGACTATAGATAAGACTTTTGCACCTTGGCAGATATCAGCTGTGACAAGCCCAGCTGTGTTCTATACTCAGTGGCAAAATTATTTTCATTGTTTGGTTGCAAAGCTTTTAATTTAACACACCACTAAGAGAACATGGATGAAGATCAGGAATAGATTCTCTTTATGTTGAAAGCAATTCATGAAACCATTCTTACAGCTTCTGATGAAATAAGAAGCTACAGAAAAGAACAAGATGTCAGCCTAAATATACGAACCCGAACTTGGATTACAATTAAAGAATCAACTACACAGAATATAATAGAAGAAGTGGAACAATCAAATACTAAGATAGAAGATTCAACTGATCAACAAATACAGTTAACAGAAAACCCAGAAAAGGGACCGACAACCCTGAAAATGGAAGACTTTCTATATATAAACCAGAAGAAACCTGAGGATCAAGAAGAACAGACCAAAGGAAAGATAAACATTGGATAACTATGTTGATTTGTTAGCCCTTCCAAAAAAATGGCGACTGGATGGGCTCTTTTATCTCAAACAATATATATAATAACAGAGGGAGATCTATTTGATGACTTAGAAGCACAGATATGAAAGGTGAGTTGGCAAACAAAGAAAGCTAGAATAAGGCTGAAGAAAATTGGGGTTTTGACTTATTAGTGAGGATTAAAATAGAATATACTTAAACAGACATAAAACTTAAATTTGAATATTGATTTGTTTATAAAGGTTGAATGTAAAAGTAATTAAGATATACATAAGCTAAAATCTATTGATAAATGTAATAAACATGTTTTTACTTAGCTGATATAATAAGAACTGTACTAGCTTAAAAATGAGATAGTAGGCATTAAGAGGAAAAGAGAGGAAGTATTTGATGAGCTTGTCGATCAGAAGGTCGGCAGTTTGGCGGGTCGAATCCCGAGTGCCGCATAACAGAATGAGCGCCTGTTACTCGTCCCAGCTTCTGCCAACCTAGCAGTTCGAGAGCACGTAAAAATGCAAGCAGAAAAATAGGGACCACTACGGTGGGAAGGTAACAGCATTCCGTGCGCCTTTGGCGTCTAGTCATGCTGGCCACATGACCACGGAGACGTCCTCGGACAAGCGCTGGCTCTTCGACTTTGAAACGGAGATGAGCACCGGCCCCTAGAGTCGGAAACGACTAGCACGCATGTTCAGGGGAACCTTTACCTTACTAATAGGTTACTAATTTGGAAATTAATAGAAAATAAGAATGTTAATACTGTATTATTAATTAGATGATGTAAGATGGTGAAAAACAGAATATATTCAAATAGATAAGACATGTATCCTGAATATTAGACTTCGTGATGAATTGTGATAAAGGGAACTTTGGTTACTTAAAACTTGGAAATTATAAATATTAAATGTTAAATTTAAATATTAAGGGGAAACTAAATATTGAGAAAAAATAATTAGGACATTGATTGTCTATAAAGACTGAATGTTAAAATAACCAGGCTATGTATAAGCAAAAAATATTGATAAATGTAAACATGTTATTTTTATTTAATTGATATAATAAGAATTGTATTAGTTTAAACATGAGACAGTAAATACTAAGGGGAAAAGAGAGGAAATAGGGTTTGAGTTTGAGTAGTTTGAGACTTGTACTAAAGATACTTGTATGTCATTGAATTATCTATTAACTCAGCCGCCACGTTGCTTTTTAAATACTTAAATGTAAAATTAGAAAAATCAATAAAACATTACAAAAAATAAATTGGGGTGCTTGGCAAAAAGAATGCATTTATGACAGCGGCAGCTTCCCGGGGTCATATAATGGCCATTTCTGAATTTCCCAGCCAGCTTCCGACAAATAAAATCAAAGAGGGAACGCCGGTTTCACTTAATGACCGCATGAATCACTTAACAACTGATTTAACTTAATGCAACTTGGTCATAATTTGGAAGACTACCTGCATATATAAACAGGGAGCGAAGCCCCACACTCCCTTCTAGCACTGACGACATTACAGGTGGTCCTCAATTTACAACAATACATTTAGTGACCGTACAAATTTTTGTCAGTAAAAAAAGTGACATAGAAGTTTTCACCCTTACGACCGTTGCAGCCTTCCCATGGTCACAGGATCAAAATTCGGATGCTTGGCAACGGACTCATATTTAGGAAGGTTGATCTGTCCCGGGTTCACGTGATCACCTTCTGACAAGCAAAGTCAACTGGGGAAGCCAGTTCATTCAACAACCAGGTTACTAACTTCCCAACTACAGTGATGCACTTTACAACTGTGGCAAGAAAGGTTGCAAAATGGGGCAAAATTCACTTATCAAATGTTTTGCTTAGCAACAGAGATGCTGGTCTCAATTGAGGTCAAGCTGAGGACCACCTGTACTTTGTTGGGGCAATGAAATGTCTGCAAGCCAACAGCCAAGCTCAGAGAACACCAAAGATCGCACATTTTAAGTTTAATAATTTTAATAATAATAATAACAATTATTATTATTATTATTATTATTATTATTATTATTATTATTATTATTATTATTATTAATTTTATTGGATTTATATACCGCCCTTTCCCGAAGGACTCAGGGTGGTTTACATGGTATTTAAAACAAAGATTGATACAAAAGTTAAAAACAATTAAAAAAGATTAAATCAATCCCTGAAAAAAAATAAAACCCCCAATTAAAATTAAAATTCTCAGCCTGGGCCAGAGAGCTTGAAGAGCCAGGTCTTTAGGTCCCGGCGAAATGAACGGGATAATAATAAATAATAATAATAATAATAATAATAATAATAATAATAATAATAATAATAATTTGAAAGGGACCTTGGAGGTCATCTAGTCCAACCCCCTGCTCAGGCAGGAAACCCTATACCATTTCAGACAAATGGCTGTCCAATCTCTTCTTAAAAACCTCCAGTGTTGGAGCATTCATAGCTTCTGGAGGCAGGTGGTTCCACTGCTTAATTGTTCTGTTAAATTGTTAAACTCCTGTCCTCATTTAACCGGAAGAAAAAAAACGGCACTAGTTGTTATTTTCTACCTTGCGCATCTGTTTGAAATGCTATCCTTGAGGATAAACAAAACCCCACGCACCAGATGCCATGAAAAAAATAAAGGCAAAATAATACGAATCTATAGCATCTTTTCTAGCTAACAAATCTTATTGAAAGGCAGAATTTTTTCATGGGTGGGTGGGTGGTTGCAGACTTAACCCCACCTTATTCTCAAAGTTGTATTTGCTGAGGTCCCGGGATTCAGTCGCTCTTCGGTCACCATGAGTTAAGGCACCCTATGGAAAGGAAAAGGCCACACATGAAACTGGAGACAACAGCAGTCTGTGTTTTGCAGTGGCTTATTCTACATTTTGCTTAACACAATTAAGAACCCAGCCTGACCTCTACTCTTGAGGTGCCTGGAGTAATTTTCTATCGGCAAAGCCCTGGCCAATAAAATTATTTGAGGGCTAATCTCATTTATACCCGGTTGGTTTCTTTTTTTTTATAGTTAAGTGGTTAACGTTCTAATTGTTTTATGTTGTGGCTTTATGAAGTTGTAAGCCGTCCGCGGCATATAAATTTAATAAATGAAATAGTCATTGTGGTTCACTGACTAGAAATTATAAGCAAATGAGAGTTATATGTTTGAAGAGAGTATTTCTTACAAGGTCAGGAGCTGGTGGCGGATCAAAAAAAAAAAAGGGGGGGGTTGCATCTCTCACATCCTGCTCCTGAGCTGGACAGGAGGAGGCCAGTAACCTCATGTGCTTTCGATGTTTCAGACTACAACTCCCACAATTCCTTGCTGTGGTATTTGGAGTTGGTGCAACCAAAAACCCAAAATGTTCTGAAGCAGTTTGGGAGAGTTTCTCCCCGCCATTTTCATTTCCATTGCCCATCATCTTGGGTTTTTAAGTCTTTTAATCTAATTTTAATTGGGTTTTTTGGATGCACTTTTAAAGTTTCTGTTTACATGGAAAGCCACCCAGAATCGCTGCATGAGTGAGATTGGGGGGGGCATAGAAATTTAATAAATAAATACATTTCCCAGATTAAAAACTTTTACAAGCCCCTGTAAAGTGGAATGGAACAACTTGCCACGGACAATTCACCATGGGATAGATCAGACATGTCCAACACAAGGCCCAGGGGACAGATCCGACCCGCAAAGTGGTTTCATGCGGCCCGCGAAGCCATCCTGGAAACAGTGAGGGAACGGCCCCATTGCCTTGGCCCTGGCCCAGAGACCCTCCTTCTGCCAGAGACCCTCAGATCTGTCCCACTCCTGCCCAGGACCCCATAGGCACCCTTGATGCCAACGATGTAGAGCTGGCCATGCCCACCTAGTAGGCCATACGCACTCTAGCCACGCCCACCCAGTAGGCCACGCCCACCCTGGCCATACCCACCCAGCCCCCTGAGGGCAACCGCAATGTTGACGCGGCCCTCAATGAAATTGAGTTTGACACCCCTGGGATAGATCAACGTGATGAATGTTATCTGCCACTGTTTCTTCAACCTTATTTCCACTGACAAAAATGGAAATTATGTCCAAGGATCAGTGGCGGGTAAAACATTTATCACATTGAGTTGTCCTGCGTGGAATTGTCCGCGGTGGCGAGTTGGCGTCCTAGAATTCAGGGGTAGGCAACCTTGGCCCTTTGATGACTCGTGGACTTCAACTCCCAGAATTCCTGAGCCAGCTTGGAAACCCCTCCCTTTCCCCTCAGCATGGCTGGCTCATGGACTTCTGGGAGTTGAAGTCCACGAGTCACAAAAGAGCCAAGGTTGCCTACTGTAAAGGAAGCTCAAAATTATTCTCTCCGAAAGGGAAGGAAGCAGGAAATTGAAAAGAGTGACTTTTCTTAAGGATTTTTTGGGGGGCAGGGAAAGCAACTTATTGTTCGGTCTGTATACCTTCCCTTCCTCTGTACACCGCCCCGAGTCCCTCGGGAGAAGGGCGGTTTATAAAAACTAATAAATAAATAAATAAATAAATAAATAAACTTACAAGGCTCTCCAGGCGTTTCGCCACGATAGATGCGAACCGCCGCTCGCCAGCCAGTTCCGAGATGAGAAAAATGTACTCTGGAGCAGAAACCTGGTTGGAACGGTGGGTGCGGCCTAGAAGGAAAAGGCAGACGGTGAACGGACCCTCCCACAGCACAATCCAGCTGTCCCCAGAACTGTTTCTGTTCGGCATAACAGGAGGAGAAGACGAGAAAGGTTGTACGTATTTCATTGTGCGTGCGTTAACGGCAGCAAGAATTGTATTTGCCCAATATTGGAAAAATGAAAACTTACCAACGGAAGAAGAACGAATTAAGAAAATTTTAGGTTGGGCAGAAATGGGACAGATTGACATTAAAGATAAAAGAGAAAGAAAACTCAGCTTACTTTAGAAGGTGGGACAATTTTTACCGATGGCTAGAAAAGCGAGTTAGAGAGAAAGGAACATGATATGTACTGTGTAATACTGAATATATACTAGTATGAAAAAGACTACTGAGCAATTAACTAATATAATATAGAAATTTACTTATTGTTTTTAAATACATGAACCCAGACAATATGCTGTTTGCTAAATATTAAGAATGTTATTTTTTAAAAAAACAACCAACCCTAATCCTAACTTTAACCCTAACCCTACAAAAATTAATTCATTCTATCTATCTATCTATCTGTCTGTCTGTCTGTCTGTCTGTCTGTCTCTGTCTATCTGTCTCTCTCTCTCTCTCTCTCTCGTATAAAAATAAAAATGGAACTCTTCGTGGTGGCATCAATCAGATACGTGTAATTTTCATTTAGTGACATTATCTTTCCAGGTGGTCCTCGAGTTGTAACCATTCATCATTTAAGGATTGTTTGAAGTTATAACGGCACTGAAAAAATTGATCTTCTAGCGGTCCTCGCACTTAAGACTGCCACAGCATCCCTGCTGTCATGCGATCAAAATTTGTACGTGTATTTACGACGGTTGCAGCATCCCAGGGTCATGTGATCACCATTTGTGGCTTTCCCAGCTGTCTTCCAATAAGCAAAGTCAATGGAGGAAGCCCGATTCACTTAATGACCTCAGGATTCACTTATCAACTGGAGTGATTTGCTTAACAACCATGTCCAAAAAGGTTGTAAAAGTTACTCCACAACCGCCTTGCTTCACAATGGAGATCCTAGTCCCCGCTGTGGTCGTAAGTCGAGGGCTGTCGGCATATAGGTGGTCCTCGACTTACAACGGTTCATTTAGTGACTGTTTGAAGTTACCATGGCAAGAAAGGTCATAAAATGGGGCAAAACTCACTTGAGAACTATCTCACTTAGCAACGGAAATTTTGGGCTCAGTTGTGGTCGTAAGGCGAGGACCACCTGCATTCCTCCATTTACAGCAAACTTTACGAGTTCAGGGCTAGATTAACTTCCAGCTTTTAACCAAAGCGAACTTAAAATCCCACATTTTACACGGAGAAGCCTCTGCCGCTTTATAGGAGCCTTGTGCATCTGGATTACTTCATTATTACTTTAGCAATTTCCAGAGGCAAGAATAGAGAGCGTTGGTGAATGAGGAAAAGTGCACACTGTGCATTAAACAAAAGATGGAGGAAGGAATTCCAAAGCCAACACAAAGGTTTCTAATTAGTCCAATGTTTTTTTTAGAAAAATATGTTCCTTTTTCAAGGGCAATGAAATCGAATGGAAACAGAAATCAACAATGGTTGATTAATCTCTGCATCACACACACACCGGTTTTCGACAGGAACTAACAAAATAGAAACTCCTTTTTTTCTCCAAACCCAACTTCATTTTTAAGAAGCTAGATGTGGCACCCAATATTTTATTCTATATTTCCCTTCCATAACCCTTCCCTTCATAACAGAATAAGAGAGCTGGAAGGGACCTTGGAGGTCTTCTAGTCCAGCCCCTCGCTCAAGCAGGAGACACTATACCATTTCAGACAAATGGCTGTCCAGTCTTTTCTTTAAAATCTCCAGTGTTGGAGCATTCACAGCTTCTGGAGGCAGGTTGTTCCACAGGTTAATTGTTCCACTTTTGTCAGGAAGTTTCTCCTTAGTCCTAGGTTGCTTCTCTCCTTGGTTAGTTCCCATCCGTTGCTTCTTGTCCTGCCTTCGGGCGCTTTGGAGAATAGCTTGACCGCCTCTTCTTTGTGGCAGCCCCTCAAATACTGGAATACTGCTATCATGTCACCCCCTAGACCTTCTTTTCATTAAGCTAGATTTCCTACTTCTGGACATTCCTACAGGAGACACCAAAGCTGGCTCGGTTGTCTTACCAAACTGCTGTATTGCTCGGTCAGCACTCCAGGGTAATTCCAGAGTCATATGGACCCGACGTTTCTGATTCTTTACCCGTCTGTCTGCCTGGAGAGAAATCCCTGAGCTTGAGGCTTCCGAGATTATTGCAACGAGCTGAGAGATAGATAGATAGATGAGAGAGAGAGAGAGAGAGATGGAGAGAGAGGTGGAGAGAGAGGTGGAGAGAAAGAGAGAACAGAGTCAATTTTGTCAGCTGGATTTTTGGCACATGGTACCGTGTTTCCCCAAAAGTAAGACCTACCCTGAAAATAAACCCTAAGTTGATTTTTTTGGGGGGGGGGGCTAATATAAGCCCTACCCCAAAAATAAGCAAGCCCTCGTTTTGAGGCGAGGCGCACGCCTAAAAATCAAGCTAGGGTTGGAGGGGTGGAGTTTACCATTGTAGCCAGGCCTCCCGTGAATCGAAATTTGCCTCACCAGCCCACTTCTTCTGCGACGTCCCCCTGGGCCTGCGTTTCACGGTCAGAGGTCTTTCTGGAAGGCCTCTGCAGTCGAGAACCGAGCTATGGATTCAACCCGTAACTCGGTTCTCGGCTGCAGAGGCCTTCCGGAAAGGCCTTTGACTGCGAAATGCAAGCCAAAGCTCCATTCTCAGGTACAGAACAAAGCTGCTCCTTCGTCCGCAGAAGAATTGATCCGGCTGGGCAGGGGTGTCTGTGCCACTGCCCTGAGGTGAATGGAAAAGACACCCACCCCCTGAAAAGACCTGGTGCCTCTTTTGGAGGCCAAAAAAAAGCCTGGGTCTTATTTTCAGGGAAACGCAGTGTTTTCACAATGTTTTCAAGCCAGTTAGCTCAACCACTGCCCTGTGAGCTACGTCAGGGTGTGTTGGCATTTTCAAACAGAAAGTGGAGTTGAATCGTTTGCAAAGAGGATTAGGAGCAACGGCCCTTCAGGGATTATCAACCGGCGAGCTGCTGCAATTCACAGTTTGTCTACTAAGTGAACCCATTTTCTTCAACGGCATTTTTTTTAATTTTTGTCAGAAATCGGGAGAAATGCCATAAACCGGCAAACCCCATCAAAATTGCAGTCACATAACTCCGGCACGCCTGGCTTAGGAATTCGGGGAGTTGAAGTCCACAAGTCATAAAAGGGCCACGTTTGAAGACCCCTGCTTGTGGACTTCAACTCCCAGGATTCCTCAGCCAGGGTGCCTGGCTGAGGAATTCTGGGAGTTGAAGTCCACAGGTCATAAAAGGGCCAAGTTTGAAGACCCCTGTCGTACGTAGTTCTAGGAAGGTCCAAGATTAACATCAGACCAAACAAACACAGAGGGGTGCAATACATATCAAATGATGACAGAAGTAAACAGTACCCCAATCAAGGAACTGCCAAGCAAGCTAATAGTAAACCGCCCAAGACCATTCCCACCAACACTGGTAGGGCAAGCCAATCGAATATAAATTGAGAGCAAACCCCACTCCCTACTAGAACTGATGATGTTACCTAGTTGGGTAATGAAACGTCTGCAAGAAAAACAACCAAGCTCAGAGAGCACCAAGGACTCCTCATTTCATTTCAGTCCTGAGCTACAAATATTCTCCTCTTACCAGCTTCTAACAATCGCTAAGTGATTGGTTGTTAAGTGAGGACTGCCTGCATTTAGCCTGCCTGAGCAGTCAACCAGTGCTTCCTTGATCTTGCCCAGCCAAGGGAACTCAAGATCAAGACACAGAGGGGTCCAATGCATATTGTGACTCTGGCAAGGTGGGGCCCCTTTCCCCCCCACCCCCAGTTCTTGGCCGCCCACGGCACTCACTTTGTCTCCATTCATGAAACGCTCCTTCTCCTTGAGGTTCACATGGTCGATGGACAGACCCTGCTCGGCTCGCGATTCAAACACCACGGAGCCGCCAGGCCTCCGCACAACTCGTCCCTTCCGCCCGGTCATCTGTCCAAGAGGGGAAAAGGGACACGTTGGAAGAGACAAAATGGGCCACAGCGGTGACTCTGTTTCGTGGCTGTGGGGACGTCTGCGAGGAGGGGCTGCTCGGCTGCTATTTTACGGCAGCAGTAATTTTGCTTGGGGTTTCTCTTTTGTTTCTTCATGGTTAGCCACCCAAAGCCACATACATCAGATGGATGGATTAATTCATTAATTAAATCTATCTAACTTTGAGACAAGCGTAGCTGCCCAGAATCACCTTGTAGGGGAGATAGATAGATAGATAGATAGATAGATAGATAGATAGATAGATAGATAGATAGATAGATAGATAGACAGATAGACAGACAGACAGACACAGACAGACAGACAGACAGACAGACAGATAAGATGATGGATGGCAAGAGATAGAGATAAAGAGATAGATATGGATGGATGGATGGATGGACGGACAGATGGACAGACAGACAGATCATGGATGGCTAAAGATATAGATACATATGGATGGATGGATGGATGGATGGATGGATGGATGGATGGATGGATGGACAGATAGACAGATATGATCTTTCCAGGCAGGGATTTCCCCTCTTTCCTGGATAACCGGTTCTCTGTATGGATGCCGCTTCCAGAAGCCCATTCTGGGCCTGGGAAACAAAAAATTAGCTACCGATTCTGCCAACGTGGTGTGAACTGGCTGAATCCCACCAATAGATGGATGGATGGATGGATGGATGGATGGATGGATGGATGGATAGATAGATAGATAGATAGATAGATAGGTAGGTAGATAGATACGGTAGATAGATAGATGTGATCTTTCCAGGCAGGGATTTCCCCTCTTTCCTGGAGGACCTGAACCCAGGACCTCAAGCAGTGTACAGCTGCATTTGAAACAAATGAAAGGAGCTACTAACTTCAGGGCTCCCTCCTCTGAAGGAGGGTGCCTGATCTATCTCTGTATGAGACTCTGCTCTCACCTCCTCCCATTTGATCTTACTGAGATGGAGGAGAGCTTAATTAAATGGAAAAGAACCGGTCACCAACCCTGGCGGGGCCAGTTACTGTATACAAACAGGGAACAAGCCTCTGACTAGCACTGAGGACGTTACCGAGTTGGGTCATGGCATTTCTGCAAGGAAACAACCAAGCTCCCAGGAGCCCACCGAGGACCCCACAAAAAAACTTCCTCTTTGTAGCAAGGCTAATACCGCACATTCTCTTAAATCAAAGGTACAGGCAGGCTGGGGGGTCTCCAAAGTTGGCCACTTTCAAGACTTGTGGACTTCAACTCCCAGAATTCCTCAGCCAGCCATGCTGGCTGAGGAATTCTGGGAGTTGAAGTCCACAAGTCTTAAAGGGGCCAACTTCGGGGACTCCTGGTATAGGCCCTCGGACTGTGATTTGACTCCGTGAGGCACAGAAGACAAAAACCTTTTGTGCTGCTTCCCCTTTCTCAGGTTCCTAATGTTTTTTACCTCTGCTACTTTTTCGGGGCCCCCAAAGTAGTCGATGAGTTCGTCCAAGGTGTTAAGAGGTAGTTCTTGGCCCAATGCCTTCACTTTAGACAGCAGTTCCTGCTTCATGTTCTCCACGCATTCCAGAGTGCCTGATCCGTTCATCTCCTTTTGGGGGTGCAGCCAGTAGAGGCCAACTGTAAAGGAGAAGAGATAAAAGAGATTGCAGCTCTTTCGCTCTTTTTCATTTTGCTTGGAGAAAGGAAAACAGGAAGGCAGAGAAGGGCAAAGGTAACGCTGTAGCTTGCAGCATTTGTCGCGATTCTTGAGACACTCATTTTTCTTCCTCTTGGATACTCAAGAGTCCAGTGCTGCCAAAGCACCAGGGGGCGGGATAAGAAACAATGGTTGGAAAATGACCAAAGAGAGAAATCGGGGAAGCTCTATCGCTGGAGGTTTTAAAGAAGAGACTAGACAGTCACTTGTCTGAAATGGTATAGGGTCTCCTGCCTGAGCAGGGGGCTGGACTAGAAGACCTACAAGGTCCCTCCCAGCTTCTATTCTATTCTATTCTATTCTATTCTATTCTATTCTATTCTATTCTATTCTATTCTATTCTATTCTATTCTATTCTATTCTATTCTATTCTATTCTATTCTCTTTATTCTCTATTCTATTCTATTCTCTATTTTCTATTTTCTATTCTATTCTATTCCTATTCTATTCTATTTTCTATATTCTGTATTCTATTCTATTTTCTATTCTATTCTAAATTCTATTCTAAATTCTATTTTATATTCTATTTTATATTCTACTCTAATTCCTATTCTATTCTCTATTCTAATTCTAATTCTAATTCTATTCTATATTGTATTCTATTCTATTCTATTTTCTATATTCTCTATTTTATTCTCTATTCTATTCTATTCTATTTTCTATTCTATTCTATTCTATTCTATTCTATTCTATTCTATTCTATTTTCTATTCTATCTATTCTATTCTCTATATTCTCTATTCTATTCTATTCTATTCTAAATTCTATTTTATATTCTATTTTATATTCTATTTTATATTCTATTCTAATTCTATTCTATTCTATTCTCTATTCTATTTCTAATTCTAATTCTAATTCTAATTCTAATTCAATTCAATTCAATTCAATTCAATTCTATTCTATTCTATTCTATTCTATTCTATTCTATTCTATTCTATTCTATTCTATTCTATTCTATTCTATTCTATTCTATTCTATTCACATTTTCCCAGGGAAGTATAGATAGGCCTCAACTTATGACAATTGAGCCCAAAGTTTCTACTGCTAAGATAGTTGTTAAGTGAACTTTGCCCCATTTCCTTATGACCTTTCTGGCCACAGTTGTTAAGTGAATCACTGCAGTTGTTAAGTTAATAACACAGTGGCACAGTGAATCGGGCTTCTTTCCCCTTGACTTTGCTTGTCAGAAGGTCGCAAAAGGGAATCACATGATCCCGGGACGCCGGAACCGACATAAATACATACATACTAGTGTCCGAATTTTGATCACGTGACTACAGGGATGTTGCAATGGTGTAAAAAAAGTGTAAAAAATGGTGGTAAGTCCCTTTCTCAGTGCTGCTGTAACTTCAAACGGTCACTAAAAGGACGGTTGTTAACTCGAGAGCTACCAGTATTTTATACTGAATGGTGCAAATACAGGTAGTCCTCGACTTAGGACCACAACTGAGACCAAAATTTATGTTGTTAAGCGAAAAGTTTAAGTGAATTTTGCCCCATTTTACCATCTTTCTAGTCACAGTTGTTAAGTCAATCACTGAAGTCGTTAAGTTAGTAACTTGGTTGTTAAGTGAATCTGGCTTCCCCTCACTGGCTTCGCTTGTCAGAAGGTCGTAAAAATGTGACACACACACCCCGGGGACACTGTGACCGTCATAAATGTGAGTCAGATGCCAAACATCTGATTTTTTTAAAAATATAAATATTTTATTAATTTTCTAATTTTACAGTCAAATACTTAATGTGTTGTCTGGGTCCGTTAGTAATTCAGTGGTCTATATTAACTTCTTCAGTCTAGATCAGGGGTAGGCAACCTCGGCTCTTTTATGACTCATGGACTTCAACTCCCAGAATTCCTGAGCCAGCTTGGCTGGCTCAGGAATTCTGGGAGTTGAAGTCCATGAGTCATAAAAGAGCTGAGGTTGCCTACCCCTGGTCTAGATCCAATATTAGACCTTCAAATGTTTCCTCTCTTCTTCCAGTAGTACCTATTTTCCCATACTAGGCAAATACAATTCTTATTGTTATTAGTAAATATACTGTACAATTGAATATCAACGTCTTTGTTACATTTTTCTAATAATATCAATATTGTCAATTTAAGATATCTTCTCTAACCAAAACATACCTTAATTGCATTTGCACTTAACACCCATATGTTCAATCAGCATCCTGTTTTCACTTTTTTTAAAAAAAAATTTAATTTCCCATCAGTGTTCGAAATGTCTTTATTGTTTATAATTCCAAAGTAAGTTATATTTGGGCAACCAAAAGCTTCCCTTATTCAAACTTCTTACACCTCATACCTAAATCTAATGTTCTAATTGCAAACCTTATTTTTCGAGTTATAATAATGCTTCTACTTCTAGCAATTATCTATTTCTCCACCATGTTCAAACGTCTAATTCACAGTATTATCCCATCTAATAAATCAAGACCTCCAGTGTCTGAATGTTGATCGTGTGACCGTGGGGGATGCTGCAAAGGTAGCAACTGTTTAAAATGGTCGTGAGTCACTTTGCTCAGTGCCGTTGTAACTCTGAATGGTCGCTAAATGAAACGTGGCAAGCCGAGGATTTCCTGCAACTGCTTCAGTCTGGCAAGATTTCCATCTACAGGTAAGGAAGAATCATGGAAACTGCTTAGAAGAAACTCGGCCTATCTTTTTGGTGCTTGGAGTCCGACAGTAATAATAATAATAATAATAATAATAATAATAATAATAATAATAATAATAATAACAACAACAACAACAACAACAACAACAACAACAACAAGTTGGAAGGGACCTTGGAGGTCATCTAGTCCAACCCCCTGCTCAGGCAGGAAACCCTATACCATTTCAGACAAATGGCTGGCCAGTTTCTTCTTAAAAACTTCCAGTGTTGGAGCATTCAGTAGCACCATTAAAATCATTATTTATGAAATCATTTCCCTGTAATAAAGGGTGGAGGTTTGACAAACAATCCGAAACTCCGTGAAGGAAGCCAATGAGCTGAAGAGTTTGGGGACCCCTGCCCTGGGTTACATGCCCCCATCTCCAATTCCACAACTGCCCCCATTTCACAGGTGCAACCAAGGAACGATCCTTCTCCCTGCCCCGGAGGAGAGCTTCCTCGGATATTTCTGGCTGGCAAGGAGGAGAGGGATCCTCCGAACGGGACTTACTTGGGTCGTTACCCATGGCGCCATTGATGGGTTTGTATCTGCTGGCCACATCCTCCATCTCCACGAGAGACTCTGGAGAGGAATTAAAGTCGCTCTCCACACAAGGCTCGGAATCCGTGCTGCTGTCGGAGCTGATCTTGATGACGTCGTTGTTGCTACTACCGCTGTAGTGGTCGTAGGTGGTCCTCATCACTTTGTTAAGGCCTCGGACTCTCTGTTTCTCTGGAGGAAAAAAAAAACCCAGAAAGGAAGAAGCATTGAAAGAGCAATTCAATGCAGAGCAGTGTTTCTCAAGGCAAGCCACTTTTCAGACGGGTGGACTTCAACTCCCAGCATGGCTGGCTGTGGAATTCTGGGAGTTGAAGTCCACCCGTCTTAAAATTGCTCAGGTTGTAAAACACCGCCTTTGGACAGAGGCATGAGGAGGGCAGGGGGGAAGCAGTGCAATTTGCAAGGCGTAGCAATGGAGAAGGACATAGAATAACAAGAGTTGGAAGGGACCTCAGAGGTCTTCCGGTCCCACCCTCTGCTCAAGCAGGAGACCCTGTATCCTTTCAGACAAAAGGCTGTCCAGTCTCTCTTTTTTTTTTGAAAGCCTCCAGTGATGGAGCAACCACAGCTTCGGAAGGCAAGTTGGTTGGTTGCTCTCACCCTTAGGAAATTTCTCCTTAGTTCTAGGTTATTTCTCTCCTTGGTTAGTTTCCAACCATGGTTTCTTGTCTTGCCTTTTGGTGTTTTGGAAAATAGTTTGACACCCCCCCCAGCCCTCGTCTTTGTAGGAGCTCCTCAAATATTGGAACACTGCTATCATGTCTTCTCTAGGCCTTCATTCTGCGTACGTTTTAGCCTCCAGCCCTCTAATCCAGGGGTCTTCAAACTCGGCCCGTTTATGACTCATGGACTTCAACTCCCAGAATTCCTCAGCCAGTGTGCCTGGCTGAGGAATTCTGGGAGTTGAAGTCCATGAGTCATAAAAGGGCCGAGTTTGAAGACCTCTGCTCTAATCATTTGTGTTGCTCTTCTCTGCACTCTTTCCAGAGTCTCAACATCTGTTTTGTACTGTCGTGACCAGAACCAGGATGCAGTATTCCAAGTGTGGTCGTACTAAGGCTTTGTAAAGTGGTGCTAGAGCTTCACGTCACCCTGATTCTATTCCTCTGTTAATGCAAATTAACAGGTTAATTACCAAATTGTGATATTTTTTTTAATATACTAACAAACAAAAAAAACCCTCCTTTAAACCAAGTTGCTGGTGACATCATCAGTCTATGCTGTTTTTAAGTACAGGCATTCCATGATTTATGACCATGCATTTAGTCATCACTTGGAGTTATGACGGTGCTGAAAAAAGCAAATTATGGCCAGTCCTCACACTTATGACCACTGTAGCATCCCCAGGGTTGCATAATCAAAATTTGGGCACTTGGCAACCGGCACGTATTTATGATGGTTGAGGCATCCTGGGTTCACGTGATCACCATTTGTGACCTTCCCAGCTAGTTTCCGACCACGGGGTAAGCCGGATTCACTTAATGACTGCAGTGATTCACTAAACAACCGTGGCAATAATGGTCATAAAACTGGCTGCAACTCACTTAACGGCCACCTTGCTTAAGCAATGGAAGTTCTGGTCCCAATTACCTACCAATAATTCAGAAACTTTAGGAACCACCGCAGATACCTCACCCTTGGTGGTGTTGCTAAAGTCATTCTTAGGAGGAAGTGACAGTTAAGGTCAGGGTCAGATGGGAAGGCGCATCAGACATTGCGTGAATGTGAAAAGCCTTGCAGACCTAGAACAAGCCCCTGCGGCAAATGAAGGAATGAAACAGCTAGAAAATAAAAGCAGTGAATAGGAAAGACGTTTGGAGCAACAAAATGGAGGAATGGGAAAACGGGGGCTGGAGGAGAAGGGAGAGAACGGGATACGATCCGCAGGTGCACCGCAGAAGGTCTGGGATATCAGGATGGTTTTAAGAGGGGTGGGGTGGGGGTGGGGGTGGGTGGGGAGGGAAGTGAGGATAAGGAGGATCTTACGTTTTCTTTTAATGACACTTCCTCTTTCTCTTTTTCGTTTGGTTGAAGGAAAGTGCTTCCGAATTAGGGAAAGGAAGACGCCTCTGAAAGTTAAGAGGGGATATTTTTATTCTAAGCTGCCAGCACACCCAAACTGCTCACTTGAAAACGAAAAACGAAAAGGCACAGAGGAAAAAAAAAATCAAAATTAAAAGAGAACCACCTACGTCAGGCTCAGCGCTGCGGAATTGAGACGGGGTTTTTCATTTCGGGGGGGGGGGGGAAGAAAAGGTCCAGAGTCTTTGAACCCACGCTTGTTTAGTTGCACTAAAATCGGCAGCAATTACTCTTCCAAAATAAACATGCGTTTCTGTTTGCAATGCTGCCTGGGATATATAGGCTTGTGGGGAGCCCTTGGTGCTCTCTGAGCTGGGTTGTTTTCTTGCAGACTTTTCATGACCCAACTAGGTAACGCCATCAGTGTTAGAAAGCAGTGTGATTTGTGGAGGAAAGGAGGAGGAGGAGGAGGAGGAGGAGGAGGAGGAGGAGGAGGAGGAGGAGGAGGAGGAGGAGGGCTGTGGGGTCCTTGGTGCTCTCTGAGCTTGGTTGTTTTTTTGCAGACATTTCATGACCCAACTAGGTATCATCATCAGTGCTAGAAAGGCGTGGGATTTGTGGAGGAAAGGAGGAGGAGGAGGAGGAAGAGGAGGAGGAGGAGGGCTGTGGAGTCCTTGATGCTCTCTGAGCTGGGTTGTTTTCTTGCAGACTTTTCATGACCCAACTAGGTAACGCCATCAGTGTTAGAAAGCAGTGGGATTTGTGGAGGAAAGGAGGAGGAGGAGGAGGAGGGCTGTGGGGTCCTTGATGCTCTCTGAGCTTGGTTGTTTTTTTGCAGACATTTCATGACCCAACTAGGTAACACCATCAGTGCTAGAAGGGAGAGGAGGAGGAGGAGGAGGAGGAGGAGGAGGACTGTGGGGTCCTTGGTGCTCTCTGAGCTGGGTTGTTGTCTTGCAGACTTTTCATGACCCAACTAGGTAACGCCATCAGTGCTAGAAGGGAACGGCGTTTGCGCTTCTATATACTAGTGCAGTGGTGGCGAACCTCTGGCACGCGTGCCAGAGGTGGCACTCAGAGCCCTCTTTGTGGGCACGCGTGTCATGTCCCGGAGATGGCAACCGTCCCTCTTCAACCAGCTGCCCGAGGTCCGACGTGGCCGGATGCATCCCGGCACAGCTGGTTTCCCTCCCCCCCTGTCCCGTCCCTCCTGGCCTCGCATGCTCTCCTTTTCCTGGGCACGACCCACTGCATTGCCTCCTCAGCTGTCGGCTAGCTGTCCAGAGTGTGCTGGTTGAGGAGCCGGCAGGCTGTGGCTGCTGACGGACACCGTCGGCCCCCATGCGCTCGCTGCCCTCTGTGTGTGGGGGCTGACGGTGTCAGGCAGTAGCTGCCCTGGTCCCTACCTCACCTTCCCTTGCCCCGCGGCAATTGGCATACCCACCCTGCCTCGCCTCGCCACACCCCGCAGGACGAGCCTCTGGCCAACCGCCCCACCTGCCGGAGACCCCCTGGATCTCCCCCAACCCTGCCTGGCCCCCACAGACATCCCTTCCCCACAAGCAACATCAAGGTGACCACGCCCACTTTGGCTACACCCACCCAGTCTGCCATGACCACCACAGTCATGCCCACCCAGTGGGCCACGTCCCACCTGGCACCCGGCGATAAATAAGTGGGTTTTGGGTTGCAGTTTGGGCACTTGGTCTCTAAAAGGTTCGCCACTAGTGGCTGGCCATGCCCGTGTTAGTGGGAGTGTTCTTGGCAGTTTCTTGCTTGGACATTTGTTCATTGCTTGTTGTCTGAGTTGCTGGTGACCCACCACTGTAAACAGAGAGCAAACACACTCCCTTCTAGCACTGATGGTGTTACTTAGTTGGGTAATGAAATATCTGCGAAAAAAACAAACAACCAAGCTCAGAGAACACCAAGGCCCCCACACTTTGATTCTGAACTACAAATATTCTCTTCTATTGGTAACATATAAATGTTCCTGATATAATGGACGTATGGACATTTATTTTCACAATGTATGTATTTCTTTACAGTCCTCCCCAAGTGCAATGGTTGTGGTTGCACTGACATGAGCCTTAATTGACATTAGCCACTTAAGAAAACTGAATGTTGGATTGGCAAACTAATTTTCCATTGGGGCAGGGGCTTAAAATATAAAATAGGTTTGCATTCAGCTGCAAAAGATAAAGTAGGTGTGCATTTCATTGCAAGCTTAACAAACCTGCCCGTGCTCTAGAGCAGGGGTCTTGAAACTTGGCCCTTTTTATGACTTGCGGACTTCAACTCCCAGAATTCCTCAGCCAGTGTGCCTGGCTGAGGAATTCTGGGAGTTGAAGTCCGCAAGTCATAAAAGGGCCAGGTTTGAAGACCCCTGCTCTAGAGTAGCGTTTCTCCACTTTGGCCACTTTCAGAGAGGTAGACTCCAACTCCCAGAATTCCATAGCCCGCTTGGCTGGCTGTGGAATTCTGGGAGTTTGGGGGGGGGGGGGAATCCACCCATCTTAAAGTGGTCAAGGTTGAGAAATACTGCTCTAGGTGGCCCACATGTCTGGCTTGGCAGCTATTGGTTCAATTGCTGGGATGTCAGAGAACGTTTAGACCGACTATCGTATCAATTGAAGCCAACAAAAAGTGGCCTTTTAGAGGTGAAATATTTATAAGGGAACCCCGGAAATGGTCCTTTTGAGGCAGGAAGGGGGAGGGTTGGGAGGGGGTGGAAGTCACATGTAGGGCCTTCTACAAGCAAGCAGCTAATGTGAAGGAGAGATGACGTCGTACACTCTTTTCAAAATTTAACACCGGACAACTTTATGCTTTGTCCTTCTTGTTGAGCTACGGACAGGGCAGTCTTACCAAGACTAGACAGGAAAGGACCAAACAATGCAAAGTGGGGGTGGGGGTGGAAGAGAGCTGTGATGCGGTGGCTCAATGTATGTAGATGACAGAGCTTTTGAGCGAGGGATGCAGCTGAGATGTCTCCCATCTTCACCCCCACCCCCGCAAATGCACGGTAGGGGTCATGGAGAAAGCAGTGAGCACGCACACACTCGGATGGCCAAAGTGGGGGGGGGAAACAAAACACCAAAATGAGGTGAGATTTGGGAATGGCGTGACCTGAGCTTGGTGGCTTGCTTCAGACAGAAGGTGCAAAGGTTGAGAATCTCTATAGGCAGCCAGGGGGTTGCATTTCCACGGGTGCCACCAAAAGACCAAAATGATGCCAATGATACCGTGTGTGTGTGTGTGTGTGTGTGTGTGTGTGTTTTCTCTTAGAGGATGCCCGAAAGATTAAAGTCCAAAGATGTCCTGCCTTTAATCAGAATGCAACGGAGCAGTGATTTTTGAGGGATTCCCTCCGTGGTATCTGCGGAATTGTAGCCTATCAAAATGTCGGGCAGGGACTGTGCCAGAGTTCACCAAAAAAAAAAGTGCATCCTCCCTCAGGGGCCCCAGTGAAAAACTCACTCAGCTGCCGACACAAAGCAGTTCAGGTGCCCCTCGTTCTCGTCCAGGACTTCCCGGGTGCGGGCCTCCCCCGTCGACTGCAACCCGATCACCATGCACTGTGGAAGGCAAAAGCCGGGCAGAAATGAGACCAAGGATGGCCAGCATGTGTGCGGGGGGCAAAAACCAAACAAACTGTTAGGTAGATGACTATGGCCTAACTGGTTGGGTTGGCAATATATATATAAACTATGATTGTATTGTTGTAATAGAAACTGTATTGTATCACTTTAAATGTGTGATGATTGGCCAACGCTGTTTCTCCAACGGCCATAAGAGGGAGCTAGACACATAGCTTCTCTCTCTCTGTTATTCTCTCTGTTGTTTGCTGTTACTTGCTGATTATTGTGGTTTGTGGGTTTGCTACTGTTTGCTAAACCTGAAGAACTGTGTTTTGACTTACGGACTGGTAAGAAGACTCTGTATTGGATAATCCTTGGACTATTGTTATTTGCTATCATCTCTTTACTCGTGTATGACCTGGACTGATTTTTTTCTTGGACTGTGCTATCGTATTATTCCACAAGTAAACTGTGTGGTTGCTGCGTAAACTTGACTACTCTCAGTATCCTCTTTTTCTGTGCAAGCTCGTTAGCTCAAGAGGTACTCTGCACATCCTTATCACAAACAAACATCAAGATGTGAAACAGCCTGGCTGATAAAACTCAGGAACTGAAAGGGATAATAATAATAATAATAATAATAATAATAATAATAATAATAATAATAATAATAATAATAATAATAATAATAATAATAATAAAGTTGGAAGGGACCTTGGAGGTCATCTAGTCCAACCCCCTGCTCAGGCAGGAAACCTTATACTATTTCAGGCAAATGGCTAAGGAGGAGGGCGGGGGAGAAGGGGAATGAGAAGGAGGTAAGAGGAGGAAGAGGAGGAGGAGGAGGAGAAGGAAGGCGAGGAGGAAGAGGTAAGAAGGAAAAGGAGGAGAAGGAGGAAGATGAGAGGAGGAGAATAAAGAGGGGGAGGAGGAGATGGAAGGAAGGGAAAGAGAAGGAGAAGGAGGAGGAGGAGGAGGAGGAGGAAGAGGGAAGAGGGAGGAAGGGAAAGAAAAGGAAAAGGAGAAGAAGGAAGAAGAAGGCAGGGAGGAAGAGAAGGAGGGAGGACAAGGAAGAGGAGGAGGGAAGAGGGAGGAAGGGAAAGAAAAGAAGGAAAAGGAGGAAGAGGAAGAGGAGGAGGAGAAGGAAGGCGAGGAGGAAGAGGTAAGAAGGAAAAGGAGAAGGAGGAAGATGAGAGGAGGAGAAGAAAGAGGAGGAGGAGGAAAGAGGGAGGAAGGGAAAGAGAAGAAGAAGGAGAAGAAGGAAGAGGGAGGAAGGGAAAGAAAGAAGAGGAGGAAGAGGAGGAGGAGGAGGAAAGAGGGAGGAAGGGAAAGAGAAGAAGAAGGAGAAGAAGGAAGAGGGAGGAAGGGAAAGAAAGAAGAGGAGGAAGAGGAGGAGGAGGAGGAAAGAGGGAGGAAGGGAAAGAAAAGGAAAAGGAGAAGAAGGAAGAGGGAGGAAGGGAAAGAAAGAAGAGGAGGAAGAGGAGGAGGAGGAGGAAAGAGGGAGGAAGGGAAAGAAAAGGAAAAGGAGAAGAAGGAAGAGGGAGGAAGGGAAAGAAAGAAGAGGAAGAGGAGGAGGAAAGAGGGAGGAAGGGAAAGAAAAGGAAAAGGAGAAGAAGGAAGAGGGAGGAAGGGAAAGAAAGAAGAGGAGGAAGAGGAGGAGGAAAGAGGGAGGAAGGGAAAGAGAAGGAAAAGGAGAAGAAGGAAGAGGGAGGAAGGGAAAGAAAGAAGAGGAGGAAGAGGAGGAGGAAAGAGGGAGGAAGGGAAAGAGAAGAAGAAGGAGAAGAAGGAAGAGGGAGGGAGGGAAAGAAAGAAGAGGAGGAAGAGGAGGAGGAGGAGGAAAGAGGGAGGAAGGGAAAGAAAAGGAAAAGGAGAAGAAGGAAGAGGGAGGAAGGGAAAGAAAGAAGAGGAGGAAGAGGAGGAGGAAAGAGGGAGGAAGGGAAAGAAAAGGAGAAGGAGAAGAAGGAAGAGGGAGGAAGGGAAAGAAAGAAGAGGAGGAAGAGGAGGAGGAAAGAGGGAGGAAGGGAAAGAAAAGGAAAAGGAGAAGAAGGAAGAGGGAGGAAGGGAAAGAAAGAAGAGGAGGAAGAGGAGGAGGAAAGAGGGAGGAAGGGAAAGAAAAGGAAAAGGAGAAGAAGGAAGAGGGAGGAAGGGAAAGAAAGAAGAGGAGGAAGAGGAGGAGGAAAGAGGGAGGAAGGGAAAGAGAAGAAGAAGGAGAAGAAGGAAGAGGGAGGAAGGGAAAGAAAGAAGAGGAGGAAGAGGAGGAGGAAAGAGGGAGGAAGGGAAAGAGAAGAAGAAGGAGAAGAAGGAAGAGGGAGGAAGGGAAAGAAAGAAGAGGAGGAAGAGGAGGAGGAAAGAGGGAGGAAGGGAAAGAGAAGAAGAAGGAGAAGAAGGAAGAGGGAGGAAGGGAAAGAAAGAAGAGGAGGAAGAGGAGGAGGAAAGAGGGAGGAAGGGAAAGAAAAGGAAAAGGAGAAGAAGGAAGAGGGAGGAAGGGAAAGAAAGAAGAGGAGGAAGAGGAGGAGGAAAGAGGGAGGAAGGGAAAGAGAAGAAGAAGGAGAAGAAGGAAGAGGGAGGAAGGGAAAGAAAGAAGAGGAGGAAGAGGAGGAGGAAAGAGGGAGGAAGGGAAAGAAAAGGAAAAGGAGAAGGAAGAGGGAGGAAGGGAAAGAAAGAAGAGGAGGAAGAGGAGGAGGAGGAGGAAAAAGGGAGGAAGGGAAAGAGAAGGAGAAGGAAAAGGAGGAAGAGGAAGAGAAGGAGGAGGAGGAGACTGCATGAAGGCTTAATTCAAAGAATCACCAGACTGTAAAAGGAAATCTGCTCACATTCTGCTCCCTCACATTGAACTATCAGAGCTACAACTGCGGGTAACGGTTTTTAAGCCGCGTCTCTCCTTCCTCACCTTGCCCTTGCTGAGCTCCTCCTTGGCCAGCTCCACCAGGCGCCGGACTTTTGCAGCAATGCAGAGGTACTTGAAGAAGCGCTGGTGAGCCCCCCAAAACTGTCCCCAGAGAGACTTCCGAGACTCCAGGCCCACCAGGTCTGCCGCCTGTTGGAAAACCACCAGGGCTTCTGCCCACTGCCGACAGAGGGGGGAGGGGGTGGGTGAGGGGAAAAAAAGGAGCGTGCGATTTAGCAGTGATAATGGTATTTTCAGTATTTTATTTAGCGTTGAGTTTATATCTAATAGAAGGGACGCAGTGGCTCACGACGCTGAGCCTGTCGATCAGAAGGTTGCTGCAGTTTGGCGGGTCGAATCCCGAGTGCCGCGTAGCAGAGTGAGCGCCTATTACGCGTCCCAGCTTCTGCCAACCTAGCAGTTCAAAAGCACGTAAAAAATGCAAGTAGAAAAATAGGGACCACTCCGGTGGGAAGGTAACAGCGTTCCGTGCGCCTTTGGCGTCTAGTCATGCCGGCCACATGACCACGGAGACGTCCTCGGACAAGCGCTGGCTCTTCGGCTTTGAAACGGAGATGAGCACCGGCCCCTAGAGTCGGAAACTACTAGCACGCATGTGCAGGGGAACCTTTACCTTATATCTAAACCTGTGAGAGAGAGTGGGCTGAGGGAGGGACTGGCCCAAAGTCAGACAATGAGCTTCTGTGGTTGAGGAGTGATTAGAACCTGGGTCCACCCACTTCTAATCCACCTTTTTGCCCACCTGATAGGCTCTTAGCCTTGGGGGGGGGGAGGGCTGGCTCAGCCAGTGAGATTCGTGGCAAGCGGGGGGGGGGGAAGGGCAAGAGGCTAGATCTTCCCTCTCCTAGATCTTCAGCTCCTTCCTCACTACACCTGGCTAAGTGGGAGGGACTTGGCCCAAAGTCAGCCAATGAACGTCTGCAGCTTACGGAGGAGTGGAGTCTGGATCCTCCTCCTCCTCCTAGACCAGCCCCTTCCCAACTATACGAAATGGGCTCTTGGGCTAAGAGGGAGAGCCTGGCCCAAAGCTTGCTTTGGGATCTTCTGCGGCTAAGCATAGGCCTCCTCCAGGCCTCCAAGGCCTAGAACGGACTTCCGGAAGTGGCACCCACATACTTCTGGTGGGCTGTTCTAGGCCTGAGAGGCCTCCTCCAGGCCTCCGAGGCCTAGAACGGACTTCCGGAAGTGGCACCCACATACTTCTGCTGGGCTGTTCTAGGCTTGGGAGGACTCCTTCAGGCCTAGACTGGACTTCTGGAAGCCAGCTGGTTCTCTGAATTGAGCTAAATTTAGCTACCGGTTCTGCCGAACCCAGTGTGAACCGGCTGAATCCCACCACTGGATCTATCCCTAACCTGTTCTTTCCAAGTCTCTCAATAGTGAATCTGTTGCCATGGTAACCGAGTTCCCTACCCCTTGCTGCTGGTCATCCTCTTCCCTTTTCTTCCACCTTTCCCACCCTGATGGATTTCTCTAGATAACTGGGTCTTTGCAATGTTCATTCATCAATTTTACATGTGAAGTCACATACTTTTGTTTTACCCTACAGAAAAACAGCTGACCACAGATTCCAAGCGGCTCAAGGAAGTGAGTCCAGCTATACTGGACAGGCCCAAAGTATAAAAGTTTACCAGCTTCGCTGCCTTGTTGTACACGAGCTTGTATGCCGCATCCAGTGGGATTTCTTCTATCCGGAAAGTGACTCCGGAAAAGCTGAGCTGTCGAGCGATGTACATCCCGTTCACTTTCATATCCATAGCAACAATCTCCATAGCCCCCACACCTCTACGGAGGACAAGAGATACAGATGACCTTTGGAACTGCAGTTTTTCCATCAACACCACAAGACATTCATTCATTCATTCATTCATTCAAATTTATAAGCCCTTTTCCCTCAAAAAAGATAATCAAATCAGAATAAACGCTACAGAGTTTGAAGATAAAAAGTGATGTCAACGTCAGAAAAATGCATCACTACGTGTGTTGGGAAAACTCCCACACCTGTCAAAAGGCCAGACACACAAGTCAAACAGATGAAACAAAGATAAGGTCACACAAACAACTGCAACAGCTTTTGCAGCCTGATAAAATGTTGTGAGGATAGGTGGAGTTAGGTCAAAAAATCCTTCTCCAGGTTGAAAAGAGAGCTTGGGTCAGTTTTTAGCATTCAATTTTTAAAAATTGTCAGATGGAAGATGCAGTGGGTTTATTTTTAATGCCCCAGAGGCATTACCTACAAAGGAGGACATTCAGACCAAACATCAAGAGGAACTGCTGGCCACTGGAACAGGCTGCCTCATGAACCAGGGTCTTCTCCTTCACTAGAGGTCTTGAAAGAGAGGATTTGGGGGGGAGGTGTCATCTGCTAGAGATGCTCCAGGAGATCCTGCACTTGAGCCCCCTCCAACTCTGTGGTTCTGTGATAACCAGATGGAGCTTTACCTCTTTTCAATGGCATGGAGGAAGTCATCAAAGGACCGAAAGGGGGTGCCTTCTCCCCATATGCCCAGCCGACTCATGTAAATCATATTCTTTGGCTCAGAGGCACCTGCCAAAGAAGAAGACAGGCCAGTGGGTTGGACTGGAGAAGGAACTGTTAGATGCATTCAGTGGATCAGCCAATCTCTCTCTCTCTCTCCCCCCCCTCTCTCTCTCATCCCATCATCCATCTAGCTATAATGCCTCTATCTATCTATCTATCTATCTATCTATCTATCTATCTATCTATCTATCTATCTATCTATCTATCCATGAATCCATCCATATCTATCTATCCATCCATCTCTCATCTACCTACCTATCCATGAATCCATCCATCCATATCTATCTATCTATCCATGAATCCATCCATATCTATCTATCCATCCATCTCTCATCTACCTATCCATGAATCCATATCTATCCATCCATCCATCCATCCATCCATCCATCCATCCATCCATCCATATGTACGTACGTATGTATCTACCTATCTCTCATCTATCTACCTACCTATCCATGAATCCATCCATCCGTATGTATGTATGTATGTATGTATGTATGTATGTATGTATCTATCTATCTATCTATCTATCTATCTATCCATCCATCCATCCATCCATCCATCCATCCATCCATCCCACTCTCTTTTCCTCCCTCCCTCCCACTGTTTTTCAATCTCAGCAACTAAGATATGTGGACAGCCTTTCTACCTACTCTCATGCTGTCTGATGAATTCTGGGAGTTGAAGTTCACAAACAGTTGCTGAGATTGAGACTCTACTCTGCTCTGCTCTGCTCTGCTCTGCTCTGCTCTACTCCATCCCATCCATCCATCCAACCATCCATCTTTCTAACTACTCCCTCCTAACTTCAGATTACCCCTTGGGTCCATTTTCCATTCTCCCACCCTTCTCTTTGTCTTTTCACCATTTTTGGAACCACAGCCCTCCCACATGGTGTGGAGTAGAGAAACGTGTCTCACTTTCTGGGAAGTCTAAAGACAACATCCTTTGTACCCCGGAAATGGATATTCAGAGCTAGCCTGCCTATACAAACCTGGGGGGAAAAGGTGTGTTAAACAGGAAACTCACGTGGAAGGCAAAAGGCTGGCCTTCTCCAGCTGGGTTCATGCTGCCCTGATAGTTAGGAATGGAGCTTCGACATGCAGAAATAGTGTCAAAGGAATGACTTAGAAGCTAACCAGCTTGTATAATGTGAGGTGAACGATGCAGTGTTAGGAATGGCTCAGCAGGAGTCTGTATCCCTTTAAGAGCTTGAGTATAAAAGGGAAGGCCTTGCTGGAGTCTTTCTCTCTCGTCCGTTCCCTGCTGTAATTGCTGCTTATTGGAGTTTGCTGTATCACCACATGTATGTATCTTGTTTCTAGTGTATATTTGTAGATAGTGTAATATAAGCCACCATTTAATACAGACCACTATTTACTGTATTTACTCCTGGGTTACCTCAGCGCAATAAGACTGTGTGTGCTCTGACAAATAGTCTACCCCTCAAGTGCCGGAGCGTCTTGATTTGGAGCTCCCCAGAGAGGATGCTCCAGCTATGGACTCCTCCCTGATAATGTGCTTGGTGCAACGCGCATCGCTCACCTGTGGCACTGGCGTAGACGACCCTCGCCTGAGGCAGGTTTTTCTGCAGGTCCAATACTGCTTTGCCCATCTTGGTAGAGGTGGCATTTTTGGCTTTGTGGCATTCATCGAACACAATCTGAGAGTGGAAGGCTCGTTAAGGGGAAACAATTTTAAAAAAGGGAGGGGGGAGCAATCTTGGCAGACAGAGGGGTATGTATACGACAAAGGAAAACAACAGGCCACACTTGGAATACGGCATCCAGTTTTGGTCACCACAATGTAAAAAAAGACATTGAGACTCTGCAAAGAGTACAGAGAAGAGCAACAAAGATGATTAGAGGCCTGGAGGCTAAAACATATACAAGGAACGGCTGCTGGAATTGGGGATGTCCAGTTTAATGAAGAGAAGGGTGAGGGGGGACATGATAGCAGTCTTCCAGTATCTCAGGGGCTGCCACAAAGAAGAGGGGGTCAAGCTATTCTCCAAAGCACCCGAAGGCAGGAGAAGAAGCAACGGATGGAAACTAATCAAGAAGAGAAGCAACCTAGGATTAAGGAGAAACTTCCTGACAGTGAGAACAATTAATCAGTGGAACAATCTGCCTCCAGAAGCTGTGAACGCTTTAACACTGGAAGTTTTTAAGAAGAGTCTGAAATGGTATAGGGTTTCCTGCCTGAGCAGGGGGTTGGACTAGATGACCTCCAAAGCCCTTCTAACTTTATTATTGTTGTTGTTGTTGTTAAAAGTTCTGAAGGCACAGGAGGGGGGGAGTAAATTACGACCATGGGCAGGGCTGTCTGCAGGTGTGTTCAAAAAAGTCAAGGTGGCAGCCACAAGAGTAAAAATGAAGACCTGCCCAGAATAGCCTTATTTAGGTTGGTGGGGGGGGGAGGAGGAAAAATATCCCCAGTGCATGGCTGTGAGAAATGTTAAAGCAGTTGATAAATGCAACAATTATACTCTGTAAGCCACCAAAAGGAGGACCAAAGTACAGGTAGTCCTTGACTTACGACCACAATTCAGCCCAACACTTCTGTTGCTAAGCGAGACAGTTGTTAAATACGTTTTGACCCATTTTATGACCTTTCTGACCACAGTTGTTAAGGGAATCACTGCAGTTGTTCAGTAAGTAATACGGTTAAGTGAAACTGACTTCACCATTAGCCTTGTCAGAAGTTTTTAAAACGTGATCACATGATCCTGGGACATTGCAACCATCATAAATTTGAGTCAGCTGTCACATGTCCAAATTTTGATCACGTGACCATGGGGATGCTGCAACGGTCGCGCGAAAAATGGTCCTAAGTCACTTTTTTCAGTGCTGTAGTAACTTCAAACGGTCACTAAACAAATGGTTGTAAGTAGAGGACTACTGGCAGTTTTGTGCATTAATCAAAGCCACAAAGTCCAGAGACTCGTTGGTTTATTTGTGTTAGGATACAACACCGTCAAAATCGTCCTTGCACCAATCCAAAATCTGGTTCAATCTGGTCCTGTGCTGGCCGCCCGCTTGGCTTTCACCAATCAAGGCGGAATAAGTGGCGAATAAAATCCCCTCCGAGGTAGCCGTGTCACCGTATTTAATCTACACCAGGAAAAGATGTTTAAAAATGCAAAAAAAAAAAAAAAAGGAGATGAGAGGTTTTCACAAGGCTGACATTTTGGGCACAGAAATGCATGCCAGTTAAATTAACAGAGGTCCTTCAGGATGGAATCACAGATGACACATTTCAGTGGTTCTCAACCTTGGCAAATTTAAGGCCGGTGGACTTCAACTCCCAGAATTCCCCAGCTAGTCAAACGCTGCCATTTTTAATGCAGGGCCACTGGTGATCCAGTCTGGGCAAGCTTCTGCCAAAATGAATAGTTGAATCTTCCTTCTTCACAGTCAGGTGCTTGGACTCTCTCACTCCATGCAGGAAACGGTTTCACAGCCTTGGCAATTTTAAGAAGTGTATAGTAC